>NC_061509.1:30580038-30752237 GCF_022539505.1 Lolium rigidum
GATAAACTCTAACTTCTAAACTAAGATGCGATTTACTATATTACAGATACACGGGCAATTAAGCCCAACTTGGTATAACAGGCCGATTCATATAATTCTCCACGTATATTTCCTTAAGCCCACCTCGACTGCGGCCCACCTCTGACTCGGTCAAATCTTGGTGATAACAAACAGCAACAGGCGTTTGATGAAATTAAGCGATATCTGACAACGCCGCCTGTGCTAGTTCCGCCCCAAAGAAGACAGGCCATTCTACATCTACTCCGTCAGGAGCTGATACGTCCATCGCTTCGGTGGTGGTGCAACTTTACGATGGCGTTGAAAGAGTCGTTTTCTACCTCAGCGAAGGATGCCGGACGCGGAGACAAGATACCCCGAGGTCGAGAAACTTTGCCTCTCGCTTATTCTTCACCTGCACCAAGCTTCATCACATCCTTCCGACGGCAGAGATCATCGTCATCCGTAAATCGACGTCGTCAAACATATGTTGCTCGGCCCCTCGTTTTGAAAGGCCGACTCGGTAAATGGATGCTTGCGCTGTCAGAATTTGATCTCCGGTACCAGCCTGCGAAGGCAGTCAAGGGCCAAGCGTTAGCCGATCTCATCGCTGAACGGATCAACACCAATATAGCAGCACTATCCATACGTGCATGGGCCATGTTCTTCGATGGATCGGTTTGCGACGGTGGTTGCGGCATCGGCATTCTGCTCGTATCGCCTCGGGGGGCAGAGTACTCCTTCTCCATCAGATTATCTACCCCTTGCACCAACAACGTAGCAGAATATGAGGCAATACGTAAGGGAATGGAATTGTTATTAGAAGCTGGAGCTGAAGCTGTAGAGCTCTTCGGAGACTCAAAGTTGGTGATTAACCAGCTCACGGAGGAATATAATTGCGAAAGTGAATCGCTGTTCCCGTATTGGGTGGAATGCCGTGAGTTGATGACACAGTTCCGGTACATCAACTTCAATTGGATCCCAAGGTCCCGGAATACCGATGCCAACAATCTCGCACAAATGGCGTCAGGCTACATAGATATAGCCGACGGAGCGGAAGTTCAGATACAATTCCTGGAACAGAATGATTGGAGAGCCGAGATCTTTGATTATTTGCAAGATTCGGCTCGGGGGGCACCTAAACGGGTGAGATACAGAGCCATGAAGTATGTCCTTATAGGAGACGATATGTTCTACAGGACACTGGAAGGGTTGCTACTCAAGTGCCTAGGGCCGACTGAGTCCAATCGGCTCTTACATGAGGTGCATGAAGGCGCCTGTGGAACACATCACCGGCTCATAAGATGAAGTGGTTGATTAGGCGATCGTGGTTTTATTGGCCCACTATGCTTGAAGACCGCTTCAATTATTACGGAGGGTGCCAAGCATGTCGGATGTTTGGAAAAATTCAGATGGTGCCAAGATCGGCGATGAACCCCATCATCAAGCCTTGGCCGTTTCGGGGTGGGGCATGGATATGATCGGCAAAATCCATCCGGCATCAGGTAAAAAACATGAATGGATTTTGGTTATCACAGATTACTTCACCAAGTGGGTGGAAGCCGTCCCTATGAAAAAGGTGACATCAGAGGACGTGATCAAGTTTGTGAAAGAACACGTCATTCATAGGTTTGGAATTCCCCGTACCATCACGACCGATGGAGGTTCGGTCTTTATCTCTAAAGAATTCAGGAAGTTCTCGTGATGACGTGGGGATTAAACCGATCCGATCATCCCCATACTATGCTCAAGCTAACGGACAGGCCGAGGCATCCAATCGCAGCCCGATCAAGCCGATCAAGAGGAAAATTGACGAGAATCCTCGGGATTGGCACGAGAAGCTATCGAAGCATTATGGGCCTACCGCATGTCGTGCCATGGAGCTATAAAGACCTCGCCGTACCGGCTTGTCTATGGACAGGAGGCCGTATTGCCTTGGGAAATTACGACTGGATCAAGGCGCGTCACGTTTCGGAATGATCCGACAGCTGAAGAATATGCAGCTTTGATGAGCGACACTATTGAGGACGCAACAGTAACTCAGGCTTTGGTCGTTGGAAAAGATTAAGGAGAACAAAGCCGTGGTGGCTCGTGCTTACAACAAAAAGGTTAGGCCAAAGGAGTTCCAAGTTGGTGATCTTGTGTGGGAAGCTGTGTTGCCATTGGGAACCAGGGATAAGGCATATGGCAAGTGGTCTCCTAATTGGCACGGTCCATACAAAGTGGTCCAGGCCTTGAAGGGTAATGCATACATGCTGGAGGAATTGAGCGGCGAAAAGTTCCCCGTGGCTGTTAATGGTCAACACCTCAAGAAATATTTCCCAAGCATGTGGGATGATGGACAGTAAGATGTAGGGGGCCGATTTCAGAATCGGACAATAAGATGTGGGGGCCGATTTCAGAATCGGCCAGTAAAAAAAAATAATAAAATAAATATATAAAATCACAGCCGATGCACGGGCATCGACTTCAGAGAACAGAGCCGATACGCTGATATCGACTTTAGTGAAGTAAGTTTATGCAAGACAGCAAGATGAGCCGATATCCTGCCATCGGCTCCCTGTGCGACAACTCCATTCGACAATCGGCAAGGGAGTGAAGTTAGTTAAGGGATTTTCTTCATTGATAAGGGGATTTCTTACAAAGAAAGAGCCGATTGCTCGGGAAGGAAGAACAAAAGAAGGGTCTATTGACCAATCTACTACTGCTAGGCCTATACTAGCAGATCTTAATCTACGGGCTGTTGCTTCCTTCGTCGTCGTCTCCGGAACTCTCATCGGCACTACTGCCGATGGGCTCCTCGTCGCTGCTCCCATAGCCCTCTACGGGAGCTTCATCTGCCTCTTCATCGTCGCTGCTGTCGTCGTCCCACCACATGCGGAGGCGCTTTGCTGGCGGGTAACCCTCGAGGGAGTCGTCGTCGTCGCCGTCGTCTTCCTCTTCCTCTTCTTCAGAGGTGGGGCAGCCGTCCCGGGGAACCGGTCGTCCTCGCTCTCCGACTCCAGCTTCCCCGACGGCGAGGAACCGAAGATCTTCGTCCCCGCCGGTCGGGGACCGGTCGTCTTCGGACCGGACAGAGGAGGCGTGGTCTTCCAGTGTCCCATGCTTCGGGGCGCGGATGTCCGGTGGCGTCTCACGGGAGGAAGAGGACCCGTAGGAAAGCTCGGAGGAGGAGTCGTGGAAGACCGACGAGGAAGAGGAAGAAGAGGAAGACATGGCTGTGGGAGTTTTGAGGGTTTTTTGGTACCGATGGCCAGGACAGAGCAGGATGGTGAAATGGCGAATCACTCAGAGCGGTTAAATAAAAGGGGGCTACGGTGAAAAAATTCAATGCCACAGCAGTTTTCGAGGAGGCAGTACCCAAAGACAACGGTCAAATTGTGCGGAGCAATGGTTCTGCTCTGCCATGACATGACCCGACGAAAAATGCTGCAATGGTTCTGCTCTGCCATGACATGACCCGACGAAAGAAAAACGTAATGATTTTGGAAATATCATTTCCAAAACCAGGGGGGCATGTGTTATCACCGGAATTTGACCAAGTCAGAGGTGGGCCGCGATCGAAGATGGATGTGAAGAAATATATATATAGAAGAAGTATGTGGATCGGCCTTTTATACCAAGGTGGGCTTATTTGCCCGTGTATCTGTAACATATTAGATCGTATCTTAGTTTAGAGATAGAATCTTATTCGTGCACGGTTTGGTGCACGCCCGCATTAGAGAGTCCGCTGGACTATAAATATGTATCTAGGGTTTATGGAATAAACAACAACTCACGTTCAACCCCAAAACAAACCAATCTCGGCGCATCGCCAACTCCTTCGTCTCGAGGGTTTCTATCGGGTAGCGACATGTTGCCTAGATCGCATCTTGCGATCTAGGCAGCACAAGCCCCACGTTGTTCATGCGTTGCTCGTATCGAAGCGCTTTTGATGGCGAGCAACGTAGTTATCATTAGATGTGTTAGGGTTAGCATTGTTCTTCGTTTAAGCATGCTTACGTAGTGCAACCCTTGCATATCTAGCCGCCCTCACACCTATCTCAGGTGTGGGGGCGGCACCCCGCTTGATCTTTATTTAGTAGATCTGATCCGTTACGATTGCTCCTTGTTCTACAAGGATTAGTTTAATATCTGCAATAGTTAGGCCTTACAAAGGGGGGGAGGATCCAGTGGCATGTAGGGTGGCGTTCGCTAGTCCTAAACGGGATGTTCCGAGGATCAACTTCATGTTGGTTTTTAGGCCTTGTTTAGGATCGGCTTACGAGCACCGTGCGTGGCCGCGAGGCCCAACCTGGAGTAGGATGATCCGATTATGCGGTGAAAACCCTAAATCGTCGTAGATCTCATTAGCTTCATCTTGATCAAGCAGGACCACCAAGTATTCGTGCACCCCGTACGAATCATGGGTGGATCGGCTCTTTGAGCCGATTCACGGGATAACTCGAGAGCCGATCGAGGCTCGTATTTAATGTTTACATGTATGCCCTGCAGAAAACTAAGCGAGGCATCCCCATCACCTTCCTGGCCAGGTATAGGTCAGGTGGCACGCCCTTGCACTTCGCAATGCCGCGTGTGACCAGAAGAGCATTGCGGGCTGTCGCTCGGAGGGGTCTCAGCCAGCCGCAGCTCTAGGCTCTTCCCGGCTCTACGGTGTTGACAAGGCCGCTGCCCGCCGGTGGGTTTTGGCAGTCAACAGTTTGCCAAGTTTGTTGGAACTCAAAGTGGTCTCAAGAAAAGGACCATTTGGGTTGCCAAGCCTATTGTGACTAACCTCTTAGGACCCAACTTGGTTGGGGACCAACAAGCTCAAACGTGATCAATAGGTGCATGTGGAGGTCATTGGAGATTTGACTACTTCATGAAGAATTAAGGGATCTTCATATATTATATTTTGACCAAGCCAAGTCATATGGATCATCATATATATCTTATATCCAATGTTCCTCCTTGCGGTAACTTATACTTCAACTCTTCATGTTTATTGTAAGTTACTTGCCCCTTTGCATGTTTGGTTTTGTATCAAATATGTGTTTGTATATGTTGTATCTTACTTGCCTATCTTGTGTATTCAAGTATGCTTGTTTGACTCATCATATACTTGTGTAATGTTTTGAGCCTAATGCATCTTGATGATATCTTATTTGGCTCTCTTTGAGTGATTAATGGAACATCCCATTTTGGGGGAGTGATATGCATTGTGCATCTCTCTTTCTTAAAATGTGTGTACATGTGTACCACCACTTAGTATTGATATTGCAAGATTATCTAGTCACTATGTGGTATTCCATACTCATGAGAAATTCAAATTCTAAATGTCCATTAATCATCTCTAGTTGAATTTTAGTTGCCTCTTGTTTAGAAGATATGTTTTATCACATTATGGGGGAGTAATATGTTTTGTACATATCACAAGCCTAAGAAAATGTGAACATATGAGGTTATGCCACTTAGAGTTGATACTCTTAATTATCTTGATCCTAGGTGGCATGTTTGCTCAAACAAGCTTCACTTCTATTAAAAAGCTTTTATTGCTCATCTTATGGTTCTTGTTTGAGTAAGAAATTCTTGGTACGGTTTTCCCTCAAATACATATCTCTATATCTTATTTGGGACACCGTTTGCTTCAAGTTATTCTAATCATTGCCGTGCGTGATTGTTTGACTAATTGAAACTATCAAGAATCTTCATCCGTGCATAGTTCTTAATTCTATATACTTATCCTATGCCTTTTATTGTGAAGTTGATCCTTACTATCATTATAAATTCACCACCGGAGATTATTTCCAATATACTCATTGTCCTTGACAATTGATAACCTTGTATGTGGTTGAATTCATGGATCATCTTCACCTTGGATTGCTTCTTATTTACTTATTTTATTTCCAAGAAATCTTTGTTGCTCCCACGTGTCTTCTTTGTCCCTTTGAAAAATCTTTTGATAAATTCTCTTGATTCATATCAAGTGTTTGTTTTGGAAGACAAACCTTTTCCTTACGGTACATTGTGCCATTGTGAAAAGTGTAGAGGGTTTGGTTTATTTGTTCGAACCTTGCTCTTTTTGGGAGTTTTGCTATCTCATTCCTTCTTCTATGCTTTATTTGTTGAATGAGATAAATCTTTGAGCATGTTTGCTTTATTTCATCCTTTATGCTCAATGGTTTCTTCTTAGTTCATTTGTTGAACTTTGTTGAACAAATCTTTTGTGATTTGCGTCTTTGATATAATTTGGACAACAAATTTGTTTGGTCACACCTTTATGCCTTATTCAATTCATTTGGTGTTTTGTCCAAAGTATATCTTTCTTGGATCTTTAAAAGTCTTTGTGCGTGCTTATATGCAATTTATTTATATTTATAGCATGCTTTCTTTCTTTGATCCATTATATAGGGTATACTCCATCAAATCCTAAACGGCTAAGATGTGCATGAAATTCAAATTTCATCTATGAATATGCACATATTGATATGGAGTGTATCCTATGTATTGTGGTTAGTCTAACCATTTTGGACCCAATGAGTTTGGGGACCAAGATGTACTTGAATGTTGTTTTAGGTACATTGGAGATGCAATGGATGCTTGTCTCATCTATAAGGAAGGTGTTGTCACCATATGAAAATTGGAGTCAAGCTAGGATGATCGATGAACTCTTATCTACTACATCAAGCCATTGCTATCTCGGTAACAAGTATCTTATTCATGCATTCTCATATAGCATCCAACCTCTTGTAGGTTGCATCTTGGCATGAAATTCTTTATTTCGAAAATATTGCGATTCTTGAAAATCCTTTTAAAGAAAACTTCTTATTGTACATTTGAGTAATTTGAGAAGATGCATATGATAGGAATATATATATATATCATGTTTATGATTCACCTATCTCAAATATGCCCTCTAGCAATTTATTGCATATCAATTCCTCAAAGAGCTCTTATGTGCAATATTGATGAAATTGCGAAATAAATCCATATTTATGATACTTGTTGCCTTTCTCAAAACATTCCAACTAGCTTTACTTCCCTTATTGTTGGTTGTGATGTTTTTGAGATTTTCTTTGTTGAAGCTCATTCATATACCACTAGTGAAAATTGGAGCCATAGGCTATATATGCTTTTTAAGCAAATATCCTTTGGTATATTTTATGACTTCATCTTGGATATCGTATCTTATTTTTTTTAACCTCTTGTGTGTGCATGTTTCTTTATGGATCACTATGTCCACTTTAGAAACTTATATACATGAGAGCGTTAATCCATCACCTTGATATCCTTGTTCTTTGCCAACCATCTTTTACCCTTTTGTTTTTAATGGTGTTGGTAAAGAAGATTTATGAGTGCTTGGTTTACTTGTTTTTCTTCATGCACTCATATCTCGTAATTGTTGGACCCGAGTTATTCTTGATAAGCATATTATCTCTATCTTGGTTGTGTTCTAAATGATATAGAGGGAGTGAGGATTCCATGTTTATGCATATTGTATTCAAATGCAAACATTATAAATTATGCACGAACCTTGGGGAGCTTCCTTATTTTTTTTATTTAGAGCACTATATCTCTCTTATCATGATATCTTTGTTCGTCCAATTGGATCTTTGATTGCTTGCTTTATTTGTTAAAACTTCCTTCACCATGATATCCTTGTGCAATCTTTGATCCTCAATATAATTTGAATTCCTTCAAGTATTCATCATTGGATATGTGCATTTGATTCCACTCAAATTATGAGAAGTGCACACCTTGGGGAGGAACTCACATTATATTGGCTTTCTAAATTTTTCACCCATTTTGGCACTCGATGCCAATGGGGGAGAAGTTTAGAGGGTTTAAGGGAATGGTTTTATACTTAAGTTTGGTTTGTGCTTAAGTGTTTTGCCTCTCATGCATTCCATATTTATATGTCTTGCATGGTTGTATATATATATATAGTGGAAATTGTCCCAAAGGTTAATCTTGACAATGTATGCAATGAATTCATGTTCATCACACGTGCATACATTGTGGGGGAGTTTGCTCTATATATATTGGTTCTACTCACATCCCTTGCATTAGTTGTAGTTGTGTGAGTAGAGTTGGTTTTGACATGGGATAGTAACTTTGTGTTACCTGACCATATCAAATACAACCTCTTGTATACAACTTATTCTCGGATAAGTTGCGTACTTGTCTCTAATATTCATTATATAAACCCTCTTATTGTGGTTGTCATCAATTACCAAAATGGGGAGATTGTAAGGGTACATTGCCCCTATGTGTGGTTTTGGTAATTAATGACAACCCCTATGGACTAATGTTTTCATTGAGTTTATATGAAGGAATATTCCATAGGTACTACTTGTATTCCATGTGTTGGATTCAAGTATGGATGCCATGAAGATAAAGGTATACCTTGTGTATTGGCATCAATATCATCGGTTTGAAGATACATATGTGATATGATCAAGAAGAAGAAATGAAGATGGAGTTCTTATGTGGAACTCAATATTAGCCATGCTCTATCTTATGAGAGTATGAGAAGGTACAAGGTTAAGTCGGGCAAGTTCAAGATGAGCATCTCAAGTGGATCACATGCTTGAAGCTTGTCGTCCATTTGGTGATAATGGACATGTGAAGATGTGCATCAATGAAGCTTTCCCATCATAGTGTATGGGGGAGCATTTGTGAGTCTTCACAAAGCAACTTTGATCAAGTGAGGCATTCCGGCTTATGTAGAGCTTGAAGGGTTATCATCAAGATCAAACGGGATGCGCAAGGCAAAGGTATGACCTTGATAGGTTTTCCTTTTACCGGTCTCAAGGTGGTTGATGGGAGACCGGATTATAGGATAGATAGCCGCACTATTAAGAGGGGCTTTCGGTTGGGTAACTTGATCACATCGTCTTAGGGAGCTCAACCCTTTGCATACTTTGCATATCCTTATTGCTTCTTGGTGTTTCTTGGTGTGAGGTTCTTGTGCTTGTTGCTAGCTTTACAACAAGCCCAAGTTCATCGAAAACGGAGTTCGCATGCATCTTCTATTGCGTTTTCGAGGTTGGGTGATTTTACCGGTTATTCATGATATAAGGTTCTACCTTTTATATTTATGATAAAATCCCCTCCTACAGTTTCTTGAGTTTACACTTTCTATTGGATGGCATTTGTTGTTATCTTCCAAACAAAATTGGTTTCATTCGAATCGGAGTTCGGGAGCATTTGCTATTAAAGAAAAGGGAAAAAAGGAGAAAAGAATAAAAAGAAAAGAAAAAGAAAAGGGGTGGGGCTGCCGGCCGGCCGACCGGCCTGACCGGCCCACGCGCCGGCCCACCCGGCCGAAACCGGCCCGGGCGCTGACGCCGACCGGGCGGTATACTGTGCCGCCCCCGACCCCTTTCGGCCCAGGCTCCGGTCAGCCTACCGGGTCGCCCGGCGCACCCCCCGGCCCAACCGGGCACACAACCGGACCCCAGCGCCTCTCCCTTACGCGCCGCCCACGCGCGGCTGGCGCGCCCGGCTTGCCCTGCCTGGGCCTGGCTGCTCCGCGCGGCCCACGCGCCCCGCCCGGCTGGCAGGCCGGCCTGACCGGACAGGCCACCGGCCTCCTCAGCGCATGGGCCGGTCGTCCGGCTGGGCCGCCGGCTGGGCCACTTTTTCTGCCCGTTTTTCTTCCCTTTCTCTTGTCTTTTTCCCCCCAACGGTTTTATTTGCTCCTAGCTATAAATAGCCCTTTCTTCCACCTTGAGCTAGTTAGTTCTTCCCATTCTCTCTCCTCCATTGTTGCATTTGAAGAACTTGCTCTTCCCCTTGATTCCTCCAACCATTCTTGCTCATTCTTGAGGGATCTAAGAGAGGAGATCTAGATCTACACTTCCACCAATCCATTTCTTCTCTAAGTGAGGGAATCTCTTGGGATCTAGATCTTGGAGTCTTTTGTTGACTTTCCCCATTGTTCTTCCTCTCCAATCTCATCCTAGCATTTGTTGTTTGGGTGGGATTTGAGAGTGAAGGACTTGAACACCTTTAGTGTTCTTGCTTTGCATCATTGCATAGTGTTGAGCTCTCCACCACGATTAGTTCGAGTGAGAGACCGTGAGCTTGTTACTCTTGGAGGGTGACCTCCTAGTTGGCTTGGTGATTGGTGCTCCGGTGATCTCTTCAAGAAGATTGTGAAGAGGCCCGAGCTTCTCCTTCGTGGAGCTTGTGAAGTGGTTGTGGAGCTTGCCATCTCCGGAGCGGAGGAAAAGCTAACCATAAGGAAAGGGCCATTATCCTTCGTGGGTGTGGTTCGGAGAATAGGGTGAGCCTTCGTGGCGCGGGAAATCCTTCGTGGGACCTCCACTCCTCCAAACGTGACGTACCTTGTTGCAAAGCAAGGGAACACGGGAATACATCCTCGTCTCCGCGTGCCTCGGTTATTTCTATACCCGAGCTCTCTTTCCTTGTGATAGCCATCGTGTTTGAAGTTCATATATCTTGCTATCACTTGTGCTACATATATCTTGTGCCTATCTTGCTTAGCTCTAGTTGCCATTGTTACACTTAGTTGAGCTTAGCATATTTAGGGTTTGTGCTTGACTTGTGCTACATATATCTTGTGCCTATCTTGCTTAGCTCTAGTTGCTATTGTTATACTTAGTTGAGCTTAGCATATTTAGGGTTTGTGCTTGTAAACTAAACGATAGTTTAATTCCGCATTCTTACAAGACAAATCCGCAAGAATTTGTAATTGCCTATTCACCCCCCCCCCTCTAGGCGACATCTCGATCTTTCACCCGGTTTCCGCCTCGAGGAAATCCCTTAGTGGAAGTGAGCTAGGCCTTCGTGGCGGTGCTCACAGGAGACCTGAGTGAAGTCTTCGTGGCGTTGGTCTGGCTTTCGTAGCGACCACACTCCTCCGAACGTAGACGTACCTTCTTGCAAAGGAAGAGAACTACGGGAATCAACTCTGTGTCTCCACGTGCTCCACTCTCGGTTATCTCTATCCTATTATCTCCTCTATATATTGCGTAGTTATATCTTGCTTAGTAGTTGGCCTTGTCATATAGGTAAATTTACATAGTTGCATATCTAGAGAATTTACCTTTGTGTCAAGCCTAAATTAAAAAGAACTAAAATTTGGTTAGCACCTATTCACCCCCCCTGTAGGTGCGGCATACGATCCTTTCAATACTTGTACTATTTGTTCTTATTATTTTCTACTTTTAGCAAAAATTTCACCAGTCTATCGATAATTATTAATAGTACTGCAAAGAACCCCAAAAGTAATAAAAATACAATTAAATCCTTAGACCACCTAGAGATGACTACAGAGATCTGAAGGCTCTCCGCCGTCCTCATCTCTCCATCATCATAGACCATGGGAAAACCATGGGCAAACCCAGGACTTTATCAATGAGTTTTCAAAATAAAAAATACAAATAAAATTAAGAGATTAGTTAGAAAACCATGATTTGAACCAAGGACGTGCTTTTGATGTTAATTACCTCTAGACAACAGTAGAATCACATGATTGAGTCAATGCTTTGATTGGATTTTACACAATGTAAATAAAAATTGAAAGTTGTATCATATAAGGTGAAAAAGTTTGACAAAAAAATTGGGTATTCACCTGATACCCATGAAAATATGTATTCCCGCCCAAGCCACATACGGGGGAAGCTTATAGTTGTAGATTTTGTTGTAGTAAATAAACGAAAAGTCGTCGTGCTAATGCCCCAAAGCCCCAAAGGACTAGTCCACCAGAGAAGCAACCATCAGCAAAGATGATTAGGACTCGTAGATCGGAAGAGCCAACGAACACACCTGACTATAGGACATCCGTAGGATACGCAACTCCACCCACCCTCCGCTGGCACTAGACAAACTGCTCGGGCAAAGATATAGCTAGGAGTACCTTCTGATTGTAGCCGTTGCTACCTCACCATCTCGAAGAAGACACTAAAAAAAGCCTAAGTGGAGGGGCTAGAACCAAGTGGGTTTTGAGGATGACCTGTCCTTGGAGCTCACGTACCGGTTGAGTATGAGCTGCCCATAGTTAGCATTATTATTTTACAATTTAATGGAGCATTATTATTTTACAATTTAATGGCTACTGAAAAGGTACTACTTCGGTCTCACTTTACTAGTATTACTTCCGTCTCAGTTTACTTGTATTTTCCGTATCTCTAGATCACCAATTTAAATTATATAATACAAAAATTATATCATTAGAAAATAGAACATCTGAAATTTCTAATGATATAATTTTTATAACATATAACTAATGCTAACTTGATCAAATTTATGACCTAGGGATACGCACACGCCTAATAAACTGTGAGAGAGTACCTTAAAGTTCCCTAAAAAGTAATACAGAATATATGACCATGCTCATAATAATTTATCAAGGCTTAGGACGGTGAATGAATAGCAAAAAAGCCGTGATTTGCTACGGCGCAAATTAAATGAACAATTGATACCAAATGACTTGTAGTTCGTAATTTTTTTTTGCAAGGAACTTGTAGTTCGTAATTAACCAGTCCTCTGTACCATTCCTAGTAGGCCTTGCTTACTCGACAGATGTGATCGAACAAACTGTAAAGCAGCTACATATGTACATAGGTAACTTTTGCACTGACAATGTCCGGTGGCAAACAACAAGTCTTCTTGTAATTTCGTCTTGCTAAGAAACAAATTTCCCATGGCTGGCGACAACATTAACCGTTCATCACTGTTTCTGACCTCACCTCGCCATGTCTAACGATATCATCCGTAAAAGATGATCGAATGACTGCTAGAATTGCAAGTACAATAATGAACCTTGGCTACTGCGTAAACTCGATCATTTCTATCCTCTAACCAATCGACACTTGCACAAATTTTGATCAAGAAATGCCGAAGTGCTTATAGAATTTAGCACCGAAGAACATCGTTATGCAACTATCAAGCATATAACTAGTGTATGTCCACAAGAACAGAAAGACAAAGGCTTGTTTTAGAGGATTTGAGAGAGCTTTGCCATGCGATTCAGTGGTACGTGTATTTGAGGACTCACACGAAATCGAACTGCAGAGCGCTTTGCCGCTGAGCGTAGACCACCACCATCCGGTCATGGGGAGCAGAGTTCGCCCAATGCCCATCGCCTCGAGGGTCGAGCAGCAGCCAGAGAAGACAGAGTCGACCTCACGGACGCGATGGAACAGAGACGCCCAGACCTCCATGCCTCTCAATCTCTCATGCTCTTGCTCCACACGCGCGCAGGCTAACGTCATCTGCGACTGCGCGGTCGAACGCCGCGTGCCAAAGCAACGAGGCTTGCCCACCCACTTTGCCACGGAGGAAGTATGAGCAGATGGGGTGCTGCGACGTTGGCCCGAGATTACTTCCTGCGAGCAGAGCAGAGAGACGATTTACACAGAAATAACCTTTTCTGAAAGAGTCATATACACCCGAGGTACCACAACTTGCATCTTACGTGCAAATTAGTCCCATAACTTGTAAAGTGAGGATCCATGGTGCACAAACTTGTACCGAGAGAGCAAATTAGTCTAACTTCATTCTAAATCTGACACGTGGCATCGTATATTTTGCGAAAAGACCCCTCTAAATTTTTCTATTGGCACGTGTGACTTATGATGATCCTAACATGCGAGTCCCAACTGTCAGGTAGTGCAGGAAACAAGTAAAAAGACTGCAAACGTGAGGTTTCGAACTCGTGACCTATACCGGCAATAGCCCAGGCAGATAGCCACCGCGGCAAACAACAAGGTGGACGTCACTTTTCTATATACACTGGTGTAGATTACATTAATTATGTGCTTAAGGTCCTGGTCAAAGACGTTTGCAACACTACTGCTGCTCATAACACTAACTAGCCAATACAGCACGAAATTCGTTGTTATACTCTCTCCCTTCATAATTACCATGCCTTTTAGATTTTATTAAAGTTAAATTTTATAAAATTTGACTATAATATAGAAAAATATTAATACCATAAATATAAAATTAGTACCATTAGAATCATCTTGAAATGTATTTTTATATTATGTAAATATGCAATTATCGATGTTGATATTTTTTTCTATATATTTGGTCAAACTTTAGAAATTTTGACTTTGACTAAAGCCAAAACATAGGGTAAATAAAAAAACGGAGGGGGTATCACTATCGCGTCATGATGACGTAAATGGAGGGAAGATAAGGCATCATGATGACGTTGTAAATAATTATGCAAGAGAGGACGATGATCAAAAAATGCCCATATCATTATCGCGTCTAGCCGTCTACACTACATAAATAGCAACCACAATATTCACGAGCACCAGTAGATGCATATAAGCGGTACCGTTCAACCTGGCTATGCCCAACATGGTGGCCATGCACGTACCCGTGGTAACCAGGAGCTTGGATGATTGTATATTGCCGAGCGAACAAGTCGAATGTGATGTGTATATTAAATTTATGTCCCAACATATTACAAGAAGCGTTATGTGCTTTTCTGGCTGTGCGTCCCGACAGCATATTACAAGAAGCGTTATGAGCAGCAGTAGTGTTGCAAACGTTTTTGACTAGGACCTTGAGCACACGAACGGCGGTGTGATGGAAGGTAATTAATGTAATCGATATTAGTGTATATATAATAGGGATTTCTATTTTCGTGCCCTCGGGTCGTTAGTTGTACTCAGTTTTCCCCAGCCCCTTAGTTTTTCCTCAGTTTTTCCCAAGCCTATGTCTGAAACTCGCAGAAGGAGCTCAGACGGAAGGAATCCGTCTATTTGGACGTTCGTGGCTGGCGTGCTGCGCCGCGTCGTCCGTGGGGCCGCGTCGTGTGGGGCCGCGTCGCGTGGGGCCGCGTCGCGTGGGGCTGGTAGAAAGGGACCGCGTGGGACAGGAAGAGAAGCGTTTGGTTGCACGTGAGCGAGGAGCTGGGTTTTGTCTCTCTCGGCCCAAATTGGCATTTTTAAGAGCACCTTTTCCCCTCTTTCTCTCTCTGTCTTTTTCACCAAATTAGTATCAAATCTAGAGAAGCTTCTATTTCTGTCTTTCTTCAATATGGCAGCAAATCTAGTAGCAAATCTAGTAGCAAATCTCCGGGGTTATTTATGCCTTTTGGCCCTCGTTTTTTGCCCAATATGGCAGCAAATCTAGTAGCAAATCTAGAAGCTAGTATATGATAAATTGACAAGCTGCATAATCAGAAAACTAAGTATAATACATAGGGAAACTGCATACAGCAGCCAAAAGCAGCCAATAACGTTGTAATATACAAGACGCACGCAATGTATGGACAACAAGAAGATTAGGATGAATGAATTTGTTCTTCATTCCTCCTCATATATTTCGTCGTCGGTCCAGCCGTGCATTACCCCAAGGAAATATTCATTGAACTCCTTCCGTCTGCAGTGTGAGGCCAATACATCCTCCAAACGGTATGGCCTGTGTTCATTTCTCAGACCGTAGCTTCCTAATCTATGCACATATTGTGGCGACTCATCCCAGGAATTTGTATCATGAAAGTACTCTCTGGTATAACCCAAATCCGTGTAGTAGATGCAGCCAGGTCGAAGAGTCGGGTACACTCTGGTGTCGACGGAGATACACCGGATATAATGCACGAACAAGGCATGAAAGCCAATGTTACTGACCGGATGGAGAGAGCGGCTCGGAGTGTCCACACGGTACACCACAGGCGTGTTGTGCATCAACACAAGCAGCAGATCACCATCCGACTTCACAAGGTAGAACTTGTCACGTCCAAGTTCTGGAAATGAAATTAGTGTCTCCATCTTGACAGTGTTCGCGCGCTGCTGCTTCTGTACATTGGTGCACACTATTCTTCCGGACTCAAAATTGTCCGAAGCTATTGCATACAGTTCACCATTGAACGGGGTAATGCAACGCATACTATGGTTCTTGATCGAAAATCTTCCTTCTCCCCAATCTTCATATATATCCTTAGTTGGAGTGCTCTCATCGACCCAACCAAGTTCCTCCGGGTAATGTCCGCAAGTGAAGACCATAGTCGGGGAGTTGATTGCAGCGACCGAATCCGGAAAAACAGTTGGCATCTGCGCCTCAAACATAGTGTTTGATGTCTTTGTGAGTGGGTTCGAAGCCGTATCTTGTGCGGCGGGTTCTTCCGGGCAAGCACGATGACGCCACGGGAAAAGCCGACGAAGTAGAATCTAAAATATATTGAAAAGATAACATTCAGCACTAAGATTGAAAATAAGATCTATGGTGACGCCACGGGAAAAGCCGAGGAATTTGAACCTTGCACGAACCGCAGATAGATCTATGGTGACGTAGCGGGATGTGCCGAGATGGAGGAAGGTGAACTCAGCGGCGCGTGGAAGGGCATGGTGTAGCATGATCCATTCGTGCGGGTGCACGTCGGGATCGGGTAAACCCGAGCGCCAATTTCTGCGGACTTGCCTCATAGCGCAGTAGCTGTCCACGTACTCCTCTTTCGCCAATAAGCATTCGCCGATCTTGTGAAGTGGTCCGTCAGCCGTGAGACCGGCCCAGTTCACGGAGGCGCCGCGCTGGATGCGCCGCCCTCGGATGCGCCGCCCTCGGAGGCGACGGGCTCGGCGGCGACGGGCTCGAGGCGACGGGCTCGGAGGCGACGGGCTCGGAGGCGACGGGCTCGGAGGCGACGGGCTCGGGGCGATGGCCGCCGGCGCATTCTTCTTCTCCATCGCCGGCAGGGGAGGGCTCGTACGGCGGTTGGGGTTTTTGGAGAAGTTGATGGGACGTGAGAGGGGTGGTTTCGTGCGTGAGCGATAATGAGACGTACTCGTGTGCGAGAGGGAGGGAGAGAGGGGCTTACGCGTCCTAAATGCGACCCGCGTCAACAATGGTACGTCTTCCACGTCCGCACCGCGACACGCGTCAACAATGGCACGTCTTCCACTTCGCACCGCAACACGCGTCCTCGAGTCTAACCCTGGAAATTTAGATATACTCGGGTATACCCTCGAGTCATATACTAGCATTTTTTGTGTGCTCAGTTTTCGCCTTGAGTGCTAATACTCGGCTAGTGCAATATACTCAGCTTTACCCTCAAGTGGCTGGTCAACAGAGAGTCAACAAATGGGATTAACTAGTTAAATGAGTTATTTAATGTGCAAAAATTCCGAAAAAGAGTGGCACTTACTCATGGAGTCTTTACCACAAATTTCCACTTCTCAAATCATAGATAAATCCTAGATAAATCAAGTTTCACCACAAATTGCCACTTCTCAAATCACCTAGTAGCTATGAAGGTGCATGGTTTTCCATAATAAGCCCTACCCAAAACAGATTTCCCCAAAACATACTTTGTCTGAATGAGACCATAATTTTCACACTCATGTAGATTTGTATTGCAAATAGTTTGAGGTAGGCCAAGATGGGTTTCATTGTACAAAACACGCATTTTCCATTTTTTAAATCTCATATTTGAATCCCTTAGTCCGTTTACTACTCACTTGCCCTTGGTTTCTTGATACTACTCAGTTTTGCCCTCTCCCTTCACAAACTCTCACGGACGCCCAACATTGCCCTGATTGGTCTAGCCCATGTCACGCGGATCGTGCCCGACGACCGTTGATCGTATGATCTAACGGGTAGGATAACCCCTATCTCTCTCTGGTCGGGGCCACCACCCTCTCTCTCTCTGTCGTCGGTTAGCTTCACGCAAAGTTTGGTTTTCTCGCATTATTTTTCACGAGCTAAATTATAAACTCTTTTTAGGCATTACTTTTCACGCAAAAAATGATAAACCATCACCGATTTGTTGTAGCCATTACTTTTCACGCAAAAAAATGATACACCATCACCCATTTCTTGTACCCATTACTTTTCACGCAAAAAACGATAAATCATCACCGATTTGTTGTAGCCATTACTTTTCACGCAAAAAATGATACACCATCACCCATTTCTTGTAGCCATTACTTTTCACGCAAAAAACGATAAACCATCACCGATTTGTTGTAGCCATTACTTTTCACGCTCAAAAATGATACACCATCACCCATTTCGTGTACCCATTACTTTTCACGCAAACAACGATAAATCATCACCGATTTTGTTGTAGCCATTACTTTTCACGCAAAAAATGATACACCATCACCCATTTCTTGTACCCATTACTTTCCACGCAAAAAATGATAAACCATCACCGATTTTGTTGTAGCCATTACTTTTCACGCAAAAAATGATACACCATCACCCATTTCTTGTAGCCATTACTTTCCACGCAAAAATGATAAACCATCACCGATTTTGTTGTAGCCATTACTTTTCACGCAAAAAATGATACACCATCACCCATTTCTTGTACCCATTACTTTTCACGCAAAAAACGATAAACCATCACCGATTTCTTGTAGCCATTACTTTCCTTTTAGGCATTACTTTTCACGGTAAAATGATAAACTATACCCCCACAACGGTCGTCTCCTCCTTAATTTATTGTGTATAAACCCCCACAACGGTCATCTCCTCCTTATTTTATTGTGTAAACCCCTACAACGGTCATCTCTCCCTTATAAACACCCACACGGCCATCCCTTGTGTCAATAGGTTCTGCCTCTCTCTTCTTCGTTCACATACACTTTATCCATTGCCATGGCTTCCACGTCTCGGACGCGGACCGGAAGGGGAAGGGGAAGGGGAAGGGGAAGTGGATCATCATCATTGCCACCACCACCGTCAACACCGCCATTGATCATAGAGGAGTTCTTCATCGTCGTCTATGAAGACCCTTTGGTCAAGAAGGTACGTACGCGTTCCCACATATATGATGCATGTGATTAATTATGGGCATGTTCTAAAAAACCTTTAATTTCAAGGGTTCAATAATTTCAAACGATCGGCGCTCGATCTCTTTGCAGGAACTCCCAAAAAAATTTGCGGACTATCTTGACGGCAAGGAGCCAGCTAAGGTGTATCTGCGAGCAGCTGACCGCGGTCCTCGTCTCTGGACCGTGGAGGTCCTATTTGACGGACAAGGCCGGATGTACCTCGACAAGGGCTGGGAGAAATTCGCCATCGCGCACGGTGTGGATTTCGGCTGGTTCGTACACTTCAAATATGAAGGCGATGATGTGCTCACAGTGAAGGTGTTCGACGGAACAATGTGCAGGAGGTACTACTACTCAGACGACGAAGATACTGACGATGAAAGCGACGACGACGTGAAGCCATGCATCCATCCCCTTTAGATAATTATAAGGGGATTATGACCAAGAATATATATGTAGCTTCATATGCATCGATTTAGAGATCTAGCTATTTTCTATATATTATGCATGTAAAAAATAATATCGCATTTCCACTATTATTCGAGCACCACATCCTCCAAACGATGCCGATGCCGATGCCGATATCGGCATGGTCGAACGGCTATGCTCGCCGTCCACTGCTAGGTCAACGTCGGGATGCACAATGTTTAGCATAAGAGTCACTTTAGATTAAGCTGCGAAAATAGTCACGTGCCATGGGCTGAGGCGGCCCCTACAGAGCGGCTCTATATTATATTCTCTAAATAAAATAGACGACCACAGCGGTCATTGGCTGCGGAGGCCCCACGGAGCGGCAATATATAATTTTCTATAAATAAATAGACGACCCATCGGTCATTGGCTGCGGCAGCCCCATAGAGTGCCCCCATTTGTCATTGGCAGCACCGCGTATACAATCGGGAAATAAAACGGCCCACGCGTCGGCCGGTAGATGGATCCACCCGTCGGCACGAGACGGTCAGCGAGGAACCGACCTCACGGTAACGGTAAGGCCTCTCGACCGACGGCAACCCGCGTCTTCGAGGGGTTTCAAACTAGAGGGAGGGGAAAACTGAGGAAAAACTAACGAGCTGGGGAAAACTGAGTACAACTAACGAAGCAGGGGCACGAAAATAGAAATCCCTATATAATATCTACCTCCATCTTAATTCAAGAAGCGTTGTGTGGTGTGGTGGCTATCCGTGCAGGCAGCAACCAGTTTAGGTCGTGAGTTCGAAACCCCTTGCTTTGTACTCTTTTTAATTGTTTCCTTCACTAACTGACAGTTGGGACCCGCACGTTAGGAGCATCATAAGTCACACGTGCCAAAATAAAAATTTACAGGGGTTTCTTCGCAAAATATACGACGCCACGTGTCAACTCTGGAATGGAGTTGGACGAATTTGCTCTCTCGATACAAGTTTGTGCACCAGGAATCCCCACTTTACAAGTTATGGGACTAATTTGCACGTAAGAAGCAAGTTGTGGTACCTCGGGTGTATAATCCTTTTCTGAAACTATAGCACAGACGGACCCTCCGGCGAAACTATTTCACCCATCTAACTCTTTTGTGTGGCGTCCCTCACACCGGCGCCACACCTCACTGTGTGGCGCCCGTGCCGGCGGCGCCACTCTCCCAGCCGATGTGGCGTCCTCGACGCTGAGCTATTCTCCCATCTGACGTGGCAGGAAGTGTGGCGCCGCTTCCATCGGCGCCACACAGTGAAACTGTGGCGCCGCTCGGAAGGACGCCACACATCCACTTATGTGTGGCGCCCGCGCCCGCCCCAGCCCGAGCTCTCCTCTCTTCTCCTCTCTGTTTCGCGTGAAGAAGAAGGGCGGCCGGCGGTTCCTCCTCCTCCCCCCTCTCCCCCCCCACCAAATCCAGCACCAAATCATCAGATCTGTCCGGCCAATCTCTTCCCAATCCCTTCCTCAAGGTATTCTCCCTCGATCCCCTTCGTTTCATCCATGATTTTCTCGGATTTAATTCAATTTAGACATGGAACCCTAGATATGAAAATCTTAGAAATTGAATCAATGTGCTCATGTATGTCTTGATCCATATTCTCATGTATCTATGTGTTGAAACCCTAGATTTGTTGAAACCCTAGACATCAAATTTCAATGAGGATATATGTATGTGAGGTATCCATATTCTTATGTAAGTGGATGTATGATGAGGACATCCCTACCTCACTACTACCTCCGTCATTACAAGCTGAAGATGAACCTGATGTGAAGCTCAAGTCCAATGAAGTCAGGATTGGACCAATGACACGAGCTCGTGCGAAGCTACTTAAACAACAGGTGAACTTGTTCCTAAACGATACCTTGATTGATGAGAACTTTATACTACCTAAGTCCTATTACTTATGTATCATCAGGTATGAAGAGGAGACAAGCATCGCACAAGTAGGAGAGGAGCAGCTGGACGTGAAGATGGACGTGGAGCTGGACAAGGAGCTGGAC
This sequence comes from Lolium rigidum, assembly GCF_022539505.1. Classification (NCBI taxonomy): domain Eukaryota; kingdom Viridiplantae; phylum Streptophyta; class Magnoliopsida; order Poales; family Poaceae; genus Lolium; species Lolium rigidum. Next base: position 30,601,230 of record NC_061509.1, read on the forward strand.
ATGAAGATATCTCATGGACGCGCGAGGGAGGAGCGGGAGGCATGCGCGAGAGGAGAAGATGAAGTCCAGGCCGGCCCAGCACCCGGTCAGACCGGCCGCCACACCGGCGCGCCCGGTCCCTGGCCCGGTCCAACCGGGCGCCTGACCGGATCCACCCCAGCGCCAACCGGACGCCCTGCTGACTGCAACCGGACGGGTTACTGCGCCACAATTCCAGCATCCGGTTTGCGCCCGGTCCCTAGCCCGGTTTGAACCGGCCAGCCCGGTCCCAGGCCCGGTCGACCGGCCCCCAGACCGGCCGTGTCCGAGTCTGTCTCGACCAGATCTATTCTGGGTCGGTTATTTTCGTACTTTTTCGACCTGAGGTCGTCCCAAACGCCTATATAAGTCTCTGGGACGTCCCCAAAGTTGCTTTAGACCACGTTTAAGATAAACCTTAGTTCATAGTTGTTTGCTTTGCAACTCTATTGAATCTCTACATCCAATTGCTTCGATTTGGTGTGGAATCTCTGAAAGTCTTGTGTGATCTGCTGTTCCATTGGGAATTAGACGGTTGCAACTTACCGCTTCGTGGTCGGCGGCTACGTGCGCAAGTGTGTGGAGTTGCGAATATCTTGCAGGGTTGAGAGCTGTTGCATCTGGCGACAGGGACCAATCGAGAGATCTCGTTGCGTCATACAAGTTATCTTCAAGTTATCTCCGCTATGTTCATCGTGAGTTCATCACCATCCACCTTCGCTTACTGAGAAGATCGGGCCACCCCTTATCATCTTGGTATCAGATTCTCGGGTTCCCTCGGTAATCCATCCACAATCCACCCCATAGTTGAGTTGTGAGTGTTTTCCTATACAGAAAAATCCAAAAAAAAAATTAGGGTTAGGGTTTTGCCATAGCCATAGCTTGCACTAATTTCGAGTTTTCGTTGCTTTTTGTAGTTGTTTTTGCGTACCTTTATCTTTCTTCTAGTAGAATTGTTAGGGTTTGTGTTTCTTTTTCATCTAGTTAATCATCTAGAGTCAGTTTTTGTTTACTCCGAGTCCCCATAGCTTACAGTGTGTTTGTCCAAGCCATAGACACAGCCTATCGATATACGTGACTAGGAACTTCCCCAGAAGAGACTAGTTTTACCGCTCGATAGGTTGTTCATTAGGGTTTTGGTGCTTTGCATATCTTGTTGGCCGTGTTATCAAGGAGTTGAGTCATAAAATCAAAAAAAAAGGGAAAATTGAAAAGAAGCAAAAAGAACTACATAGCTGCGTTACAAAAAGAAAAATACAAAAAGAAAAGTGAAGTGCTAGTAGAATCAAGTGAAGGCCTAAGTTTTTCTTTAACTGCACTCGTAGTTGAGCAATCTTGTGCCTGTCCCATTGAGCTTTGTAAAGCATGGGAAAAATATCACATACATGATGGGTTCTTGTTTAGAGCTAACAAACTATGTGTTCCAGAATCGTTTGTGCGTTTGCTCTTATTGCAGGAATCACATGCTGGAGGTTTGATGGGTCACTTTGGGCGTGAGAAGACGCTACTCATGCTAGCTGACCACTTTTATTGGCCAAAGATGAGGCGGGACGTGGATAGGTATGTGAAGAGGTGCATTACTTGCAACAAGTCCAAGTCCAAGCTGAAGCCTCACGGTTTGTATACTCCTTTACCGGCACCTACTGCACCTTGGGAGGATATTAGTATGGATTTTGTGTTGGGTTTGCCGCGTACTAAAAGAGGCCATGATTCTATATTTGTGGTAGTGGATAGATTCTCTAAGATGTCACATTTTATTGTGCTCCTACAAGAGCGACGATGCGTCGCATATTGCTAACCTGTTTTTCGGGGAGATTGTACGTCTACATGGAGTCCCGAAGACTATTGTTTCGATCGTGACGTGAAGTTTATGAGCTACTTTTGGAAGACGCTTTGGAAGAAGTCGGGGACGAAGCTGCTTTTCAGCACTACTTGTCATCCCCAAACTGATGGTTCAAACTGAAGTGGTGAATAGAACCTTGTCACAACTGTTGAGATCCATGATCAAGAAGAACCTGAAGGAGTGGGAAGAATGTTTGCCGCATGTGGAGTTTGCTTACAACAGGGCGGTACATTCTACCACAGAGCTATGTCCTTTTGAGGTGGTGTATGGTTTCAAACCCATTACTCCGCTTGATTTGTTGCCTCTACCCATACATGAGAGAGTTAATATGGCGGCATCCAAGAGGGCAGATTTTGTGAAAAAGATTCATGCGAAGACTAAAGAGTTGATTGAGAAGAAAGGCAAGAGCAATGCTGCAAGGATGAACAAGAAGCGCAAAGCGATGTTGTTCAAGCCTGGTGATATGGCATGGGTACATTTTCGCAAGCATAGGTTCCCGAAGCTGCGGAAGTCTAAGTTGAAGCCTCGTGGTGCTGGTCCTTACAAAGTGCTTGCCAAGATCAATGATAATGCATACTCGATAGATCTTCCAGAAGATGAGTTTGGTGTCAGCAATTCTTTCAATGTAGTTGATTTGACACCATATGACGGAGAAGACCTTGGAGCGTCGAGGTCGACGCCTTTTGAAGGGGGGAGATGATGAGGACATCCCTACCTCACTACTACCTCCGTCATTACAAGTCGAAGATGAACCTCGTCTGTGAAGCTCAAGTCCAATGAAGTCAGGATTGGACCAATGACACAAGCTCGTGCGAAGCTACTTAAACAACAGGTGAACTTGTTCCTAAACGATACCTTGATTGATGAGAACTTTATACTACCTAAGTCCTATTACTTATGTATCATCAGGTATGAAGAGGAGACAAGCATCGCACCAGTAGGAGAGGAGCAGCTGGACGTGAAGATGTACGTGGAGCTGGACAAGGAGCTGGACATGAAGATATCTCATGGACGCGTGAGGGAGGAGCGGGAGGCATGCGCGAGAGGAGAAGATGAAGTCCGAGGCCGGCCCGAGCACCCGGTCGGACCGGCCGCCACGCCGGCGCGCCCGGTCCCTAGCCCGGTCCAGCCGGGCGCCCGACCGGATCCACCCGGCGCCAACCGGACACCTCGCCGACCGCAACCGGACGGGTTCATCGCGCCACAATTCCAGCATCCGGTTTGCACCCGGTCCCTGGCCCGGTTTGAACCGGCCAGCCCGGTCCCAGGTCCGGTCGACCGGCCCCCAGACCGGCAGTGTCCGAGTCTGTCTCGACCAGATCTATTCTGGGTCGGTTATTTTCGTACTTTTTCGACCTGAGGTCGTCCCGAACGCCTATATAAGTCCCTGGGACGTCCCCAAAGTTGCTTTAGACCACGTTTAAGATAAACCCTAGTTCATAGTTGTTTGCTTTGCAACTCTATTGAATCTCTACATCCAATTGCTTCGATTTGGTGTGGAATCTCTGAAAGTCTTGTGTGATCTGATGTTCCATTGGGAATTAGACGGTTGCAACTTACCGCTTCGTGGTCGGCGGCTACGTGCGCAAGTGTGTGGAGTTGCGAATATCTTGCAGGGTTGAGAGCTGTTGCATCTGGCTACAGGGACCAATCGAGAGATCTCGTTGTGTCATACAAGTTATCTTCAAGTTATCTCCGCTGTGTTCATCGTGAGTTCATCACCATCCACCTTCGCTTACTGAGAAGATCGGGCCACCCCTTATCAATGTATGTATGTGAGGTATGTGTGATGGCTTATTTGGATATGAATTCTCATGTATGTGTGATGTATATGTGATACAAAAGCTAGATATATTCTCATGTATGTGTTGCTCATATTTGTTAGTGGAATGGCTCATAATATGGTGTATTTGTGTAAAGATGTAGGATGGTGTGGCTCCTAGATCAAGAGTATGACAGGGATCACCGGGCTTTTCATATGACGGAGAAAAGAACGGTTCTTCAACCCTTGAAGATTCGTTACCACGGCACAGTTAGTGAAATGTCGTATGACGAGAGGTACACGGAGTTCATCCAGCCCACCGATCTTCTCCCGTTCATCACGCTTGTAAGCCGGGGGGCGAACATGAACGCCGCGGCACTCACCGCCCTTGTCGACCGGTGGAGGCCGGAGACGCACACCTTCCACTTGAGGGCCGGCGAGATGACCCCTACTCTTCAGGATGTTTCAATGATACTTGGACTTCCTATTCAGGGCGAGCCACTGTGTATGAACACAGCTTCTGATGGGTGGCGCGGACAGATGGAGGACCTTGTTGGCATGGCTCCTCCGCCGCCAGCAGATCCAAAGGAGAGAACTCCCGCCGGCGCACCTTTTGCTTGGATCAGGGCGAACTTTGGTACTTGCCCGCAAGGGGCCAACGAGGACACTATCAAGACATACACCCGAGTGTACTTGTGGTATATGATTTCGAGGACTCTCTTTGCTGACAGTGGTGGGAAGTTGGCCAATTGGTGTTGGCTCAAGGCGCTTACGGTGTTGGAGCACCAGTGGAGTTGGGGAACAGCTGCACTTGCCTACCTCTACCGGCAGGTGATGATTTGCTATGTGTACTATTCTTCTATAGTAGTCTGCTAGACAAAGTATTAACCCAATGTCTTATGTACGCAGTTGGACGAAGCTTGTCGCAGGACTGGGAGCGGCGGTATTGGTGGATGCTTGCTCCTACTTTCCGTATGGAGCTGGGACCGCCTATCAGTTGGACGGCCCAGGATACTCAACGAGAGGCCATGGCCTCATTACCGGAACAACCCATGGCTGGCCATGTGGACATTGTCCCTCATGACTTGGCCGCTTTCAACGACTATCTCCAATGGTTTCATCAAAGCACGCATATCGAGTTAGTGAACCCCGCGTATGATGACGACATCTTGGACGACCCCATCGAGTTCGATGAGGTTGCGCAAAGCCAGCATGACATGTATGCTCGCAAAGGGAGATCGACTTCTATTGCTTCCGAGCTGAACTTCGTGGTAATGTATTCTCTCATTAGCTAGTACATCATCTATATTGGCATGTGCTCGCTCAAATTGTGTATAATATGTTTGTCACAGCGGTCCGAGATCCAAAAAACGGCTGAGGAGTGCGAGGTTATTTGGGATCAGAGCCATAGAGATGAAAAGCCTATCAGACCATTGCGGCATTTCATTAAGGTATGATCACCAACTTTGAATGTAAGCTATTATGTTCGGGTGGCTTTGTAACCATGACTTCCATGACGCAAAACACTGCACGAAAGATGCGGCGGTTAGCCAACTTGCTAGGTTGCCGCGACGGCGAAATTGCGGCTACATCCTCTTCCGAAGAGGCGGAGGGGGTATGGATTATTTTGTTGCTATCAAACATGTTCTTACTAATTTCAACTATTGTAATCTCATGTGTTATTTTTAGAGGAAGATTCCTGACGACACCATTCTGAGTCAAAGCATTAGTCGAGGCAAGAAGGAAGCCGCACGGTCTGCGTACCAGTTGAAGCCAAGGGGCAAGGCTCCAGCCCGATACACTCCGGACGATTATGTCAACCGAGGAAAGAAGGTTGTGATTGAGGAGGATGAGGAGCCGCCGCGGAGATCATCTTTGAGGAGGATGAGGAACGATGAGCCGTTATCTTCAGATGAGGAGGAGCAGGAGGAGCAGGAGGAGCAGCAGCAACAACAGCCACGGCAGCGGACGAAAAGGTTGGCCGTCCGGAAGCAGCCCGTGAGGAGGGGACGTCGAGGAGGATAGATGGATTTGCTATGTGTTGTTGTGAACTCTATCTTCATAAGTATCGTGTTGTGAACTCTATGTCATTTCGAACCATGTCTCTATTGCTACGTGTTGTTTGAAATTGCTATTGAAATTGCTATTGATGTGTGCTATGTGCTATGATGTGTGCTATGTGCATGATGTATGTAAGAAATTGCTATTGAAATTGCTATTGTTGTGTTGAAAACTGTTTTAATAAGGCAAGAATTTTCCAGGTTTTAACACAAGTCAACGTGTGGCGCCCTTGCCACTGGTGCCACACTGCACAGTATGGCGCCCACGGCGTCGGCGCCACAAATGTCAATTTATATGTCGAAAACATCCAGGGCTCCGGACGCTTGGTCCTTAGCCGTTTTGGCGAGGCTGTTTGCGTGGTGCCGGTGGCATCGGCGCCACACCGTGGCATCGGCGCCACACAAAAGCCTCGCCAAAACGGCTAAGTCCCAGGAGAATTGTCTTACAGTATGTTTTGGCCAATTATAAGTGCATGTGTGGCGCCGATGGGAGCGGCGCCACACTTCCTGCCACGTCAGATGGGAGAACAGCTCAGCGTCGAGGAGGCCACATCGGCTAGGAGAGTGGCGCCGCCGGCACGGGCGCCACACAGTGAGGTGTGGCGCCGGCGTGACGGGTGCCACACAAAAGGGTTAGATGGGTGAAATAGTTTCGCCAGAGGGTCAGTCTGTGCTATAGTTTTAGAAAAGGATTATTTCTGTGTAAATCGCCGAGCAGAGACGGAGTTCCGGCGAGGCAACGCGTTTAATTGGGCAGATCGTCAGGGAATAGAGTCCTTTTTGTGATGTGTTTGCGTCCTCGTGTTTGAGACTAGTTCTAGGGGATCCCTGTCGGAGTAGGATACATGTGACTCTCTACTTTGCCTTTGGGCGCGTCTGTTTCTTTGGGCTGATTTTTTCTTTGCTTTTGGGCTGATGTGCCGGGCTCGAGACAATCGATCGATCCACGCGTGAGACGTACCATGTACGGTTTTATTCGCATTTAATAGTAAAGAAGATGTACATCATACAACTGGGCAAAGAAAATTCTAGCCGGGAAGCCTAACAAGTAGCAGCAGAAATCAAATCCAAGTTCAGGATGGATTTGAAAAATGAGCATAAAACTAACCTCGGAATAAACAAGTCATGATGGATTGGAACAATGAGCATAAAACTAACCTCGAAACAAACAATATCCCAGTCTACAGATCTTTCCACAAAAATAAAACTAACAATGTAAATTCCTTCAAAACCTTCAAGAGCGGTAGCTAAGTGAGTTAACATGAACATCTAATATGGATAATCTCATCCATACATCAATCATCTTGATTAGAGGAAAAAACATAGGGATAATATGCTACTCTATGTGTAGCCTATAAGGTAGGAGGAACATCGGCACTAGGATTAATAAGCAGACCGAAACCCTTGCACAAATCACACACATAATCATAACCATCACAAATTTTATGTTTAAAAATTAGAATCAGTCCATAGCTGACTAGTCACACTGCAACAAACATTACCACATACACAATCATTTATGCTTAAAATTACAATAAGTCCACAGCTAAAAAACCATACCATAACAAACGACATCATACACACAGAGAAGGAGCACGTTATCGATGTCAGCATCAAGGGGTTCATGCTGCATCAGTCGAATACCCACTCTGATTTATTTCTCATTTTGCTCAAGAGATTGTACCATCACCTATGCAACCAGATGACCGGTACTCCAATCGACAGAGAAAAGATGATCAAACCAAATCAAATCAAATCAGACCAAAACTGCCAGTTCATTGCCACACCATGGCAATGCAGTATGCGGACGTAGAGAAGAGAACCCACAAACCAATCAAGCAGGAAGCACAGCACGAAAACTTGAGTTATGTCGGTTGAAGGAACCTAAAGATTACCTGCAGCACAGTAAACCAACAATGGAAGTGATGATTAACTAGACATACTCGCACTACACGTCTACACAGAGTAGTAAGTTGGTTTGTTTTGGAAGAATGAAGTAATAACTTTGTTCGCGAAGTAGGGAGATGGAGATATATGTATACCTCCTCACCTGAGTAGGCTCTCTCTGGGCAGCTGGGCCTTGTAGTACAGCGAGTGGCTCGGCTCGTAGAGGGAAGGGTGGTGGTGCTCCTGCAGCCCGTCCCACTCCAGGTTGTCCCACCATTCCTTCTCGCAGTCGACCTTGGGCGGCTTGGTGTAGCGCCCGAATGGCCCGAATGTCGGCAGACGCCTGAGGCTCCAGCAGCCCCTGATCTTGATGGTCTTTAGGTTAGGCGTGCACATCCTGCGGCCACAGATACGCTGCAGCGTGGGGAGCTCGTGCAGGTGGATGAACCTCAGGCTCTGGAATACTATAGCTGTATCATCCTGCGCGTGAAGCTCCAGGTCCCAAGGGAATACCTCCTTGAGGTCACTGCAGTACACTATCTCTAGAATCTCTAGGCGATCCATTACACTATCTCTAGAATATCTAGGATACCGCATGATGTTCCGTCTGCAGAGAGGGAGCACATGGACGAGCCTGGGGCAGTGGTCCAGGTGCATGAAACTCAGGAATGGAGTAGTAGTATTAAGTGGCCTGTCCCAGATGTAGCATGGAGAGAGGAGCTGGGACGCCCAGAATGTCCTCATACAAGAAAAGCTGTCCACATCACTGCCCATGGGAATAGTGAAGACTGTGTGTAACTTGGGGCACCTCTCGATCCGGCACCATCTTAGACTATGCCATCCTGATCCTTTGGGTGGTGCCGGGATACTGGTGATGGACGAGTTATCGTACACGTGCAGCGATGTAGCCCATTTATATGTAAAATCAGGGAATAATAAAGCACTAGTACTAGCACTTGGAGCATCCTCCACCAAGAGCTTGTTGCCCTTCCCATGCATAATCACCCTTAGGATACAAGAAACTTTGTATGCAAGATATATCGTAGGACACTCCGACATCATCATCATTTCAACTGGGCCATCCTTCGCGACGTCTCTGTACTCGCAGTCCATTATGGTACTTGTATGCGGTTGGACTTGCACTAGTTTGTCACTGCTTGTTCCTTGTACGTTGCTACCACCAAGAATAGCTGGAGAATAGATATCAATATGTAGGTTTTTATTTACAAAATACCTCATTACAGGTGAAAGCGACCTAAGGAGCCTTGCATCCGTGGAAGAAATCTGCCATCCATCCTTAAACATTTTTTCTTTCTGCTGCTGGAGGGATTGATAACTCTGTGGATGTGCATGTGTTGATTCCCCTCCGTCAGTTGATGTTGATGTTGAGGTAGTGTCAATCCGCAGCACATACCGCTCTTTTTTCTCTTTTATTACACTCTCTGGCCATAATATTGCACGGAGCTTCTCGCAGCCCAGCAGGATGATCCGCTTGGGGAGTGTGGATTCTACTCCTCCAAGGTCGAGAGTTTTTACCTTTGTGCCTGAAAGATCCAGCTCCTCGAGAGTGTCCAACGATCCTTTCAAGAACAGGTTCTCCAATTCTTTGCAGTCCCTGAAAGAGATAATTTTTAAACCCTCACATCCGTCAATAATGACATTGTTAAGGCTGCTGTTGCTTGTTGGCCCTGATAGGCTTGCCATGTTTTGTCTGACAGTATTTCCAGAAAAATCAAGAAGCTCTATGCATTCCATCTCTGAGAACACATCATTGTTGAAGAAGCAGGTGGACTTTGTTACACGGAGCTTGCGAATGTTACGCAGCCTTCCCCGTAGATGGCTCATGTCCCAGTTCTTGGCTCCAATCACGTTTAACTCCCTGAGCTGGGTCATGAGATCTATCACCTCTGTGGACAAGATCTGATCCCAATCTGTGTAGCGAACATCAAGCACCCACAAGCTTGTGAAGCATTCCCATGACTCTATGGGGCTCTTGTCCAGCTCCTTCTCTTGTTTGTCTGCATCTGGCTGGCAACTCCTTGTTCGGAGGTCTTGACAGTACTCAAGACACAGGAATCTCAGGCTGTGGCAACAGAGGAAAGGAGGTGATGAGAAACTGAAGGCACACCTTGAGATTTTGAGCACGCCGAGCATGTGCGAGTGTTGAAACATGTTATCAAAAATAGCACCGGAGGGGCTCAGTACAAATCCACAAGTTGTTGTTGACATCCAGTATGGCACGACCTCGGCAGAGCTTGCCAGCTGAGCGCTGAAAGTCATTAGTCTTGATTCATCATTGTTAAGCCGACCGTCCATGTCCAACAACAACTGCACCTCCTGCTGCAGAGCATTGCCAACTTTCCATGCTTGATCAATGCCTTCAAGTGTAATGATGCCATCACATATCCAGTAGTTACTGGCGTGGATATCCCAGTTGTAGTCAATGATGTGAGAGCCAATCCAGGATTGTTTCAGCATATATGAAACACACTTAGCAGCAATTGCTGAATTGATGATGGCATGTCCATGCTTATTCCATGAAATTTGTGCAGCTTCATGGCGCACTAGATAAGACCAAAGCTCCTGCGGATCTCGCCTATCTCTTGAAGCTGAAAGAAGAACATTTGTTGTTGTGCTCTTCTTCACATTGTCTATCACCTTGGGGTCAAGCCGAAACCTTCCTCTGAAAGTCCACAACATCTTGCTATTGGCATATTCATATAGAGAAAGACCAGAATTGAATATATCGATCTCCTGATTGCCTCCATTGTGTAGGATCACCAGGAATCTGAGATTCTGCATGGTTTGATAGATCTCAGTGGAAATTTGTGCTATCTCAGCCCGGGAACCCTGGTCTAACCCATTGAAATCATCCTCCTCGTCTTGTTTGTCAAATATCTCCATCACTGAATCGGTAAGCTTCAGCTGCTCTGCAATTTTCCTCTGCATAGCTCTTCTGCTCTCCCACTTTGAGCAATCGATGTGGATGATTTTATGAAACTCGAGCCCTGCAGGCCTCATCGAGAGGTCACCTGATACTGCAAGGCGTTTGGCTACGGCTTGCAGGACCGTAGATGCCCCAAGCCCGTTCCAGCCATCAAAATATATGGTGTTCTCTCTGTTGCTGCTTCTTCTAGTGTCCGCCCCAAGCTCACTGAGAATCCTTTCAATGGCAGCATCAATGGTGTCCGCCTTGATAACCTGCATGTGTGTGCAGCGGTGAGGAGAAACTTGGTTCATAGTTCAAACAATGTAATTAATAATAATTAATAAACACATAATAAGTGAGACAAATTGTATTGGACTATTCGCAATACTCAGATGCATGCCTAATCGGCTTTTTAGGACCTGCTGAATGGGCATGCCTAATAATGTAGACATGATCCAAACTAATTAGTGAACGTGTTGAATGCTGACAATAAACTCTATCCCAAAATCTACCACAATTAAATACTTTGCAAAGTAAGCTAAGATGGAAGTAAATATATATAACATGATGAATGGAATAAATGGTGAATTTTATGTGTAAAAATACCTCTGTACGCATAATGAATTGGTTGGATCCGTCGATCTACAGTATCTATATTAATTCCATTTGGGGCTTAAGATCCGATCAGCTCTTCAACAATTTTCTGACTTCCTGTAGATACTGATACACAATCAGCAAGAGGCAAGAGCGACAAATAAAGCTACCTTACATAAATTTGAAGCAGACAGACATATTGAACGCATGTAAGGTGAGCTAGTTTCATACATTGGTTAAGTTGAACAACTGGGCTATGTAGAGAGTATCTCGCTCGAGGGACACCAAATAGATTGTTCAGGTGCCACTACCAGATGGACGGATTGGAGAGCAAAAAGGGTCAAGTAACATGCTGCGCCGAAATATTTGGGTCCTTCCTGTGTGTGTGCACAAATGCCTTAAAGAATAAAAGAAACTGGTAATATTCTTTCCTTTTGCTTTGATTTCCCTCTTTCATCTTTTTGATTTCACTAAATACAGAAATCAATTCTTTGCTTGTGGCTGGCTAGCTGCAGGGTATAAAGATAAAGATAAAAGGTTGCAAGGCTGTCTGTTGTTCACTGACCAATCTTCTTGCTAATTGAAAGAGTTGTGTGCATTTCAAGCCACCCGAATTGGTTTGCTTTGCCAAACTCTGAAGTAAGGCATCCAGATTTGATTTTCTGACAGTAAGGTGGACACTATTGGGCAAAATGTACTCCTACTAGTTATGTTGCAGAATGTGGCTGATTTCTCTAATCCTATTTATAGTTTGGAGAAATGTGCTACATGGAATCTTCTATAAGACCTACTATAGGGTTTCTTGCTCTCTAATGCAATCTGAGGTTGACTTGCTCGGCGTACCTATATAAACCAGAAAATACTTACACAATGCTAAAAACATTACGCAGACTACTTGCAACAACAAAAAAGAACCCCATGTGCTCGCTGAGCCTGTTATGAATCGTGATCCGCACAATTTATCCTTGTTCCAAAGCGTCCAAGCAAATTTAGTAATTTAGTACGCACAGAAATACTCATTTTAGCCTCACCAAAAGAGAACTTGCTAGTATCAGCCACACCCGAAAATGTTCTAAGGTTACCAGGTATAGTCAAACAGACGGCTTACGATGTGTGAATACTAGCTTTCTTAGAGGCTGCCAAGGTGGGGCACGATAAGACCAATAGGCCTGATGCAGAAACCGAGTGTGAGAACTATCATTATGTAGAAATGAGGCGCACTTTTGCTAAATGTTTTACGTTGCCAGTTGTTAAAACAAGCAAAACAAATCGTACATGCATAACATTGAATCTTTAAAAATATTATAATTTCCAAGGCACGGTCTGAACATTTCTAAACACGACACACTTTTGCTTGCGCCTTCAATTATATTTGTCAGATATGGTTTGTCAGAAATACTACATGATCAATGTTGAACATATGCATTTTTTCCGTACATGGATGGTTCTGCAGCGCCGAGGACACTCTGCAGTTAGGTCTAGCAAGCAAGGGACACAGACGTATGCTTCTGCTAAGTTGTGAGCTCAAATGTGATGGGTTGTACTGCTGTGAACCTTTAGTGACCAGCACCGGTGATAAATCTGAGCATCAGAAAAAGACAAGACAAGACAACCAATCCACACCACAGGCGAGCTTGAAGAATGAGGGCAAATTGAATTTCTGGTTCCTAGTAGTACTATCTATCACATCACCAAAAACTAAATGATGAACTGGGGCGCATGCAAATAACTTAAATGCTGGAAACATAGAAGTTTTAGCAGTGAGCAAGCATAAGCAGGTGCACCGATACAGGGAGAGGCTTCTACGGCATCGAGACGCTGCGACGCCGGAGGAGATGCTGAGGGGCATCAGATACATGTATATTTTAACAAAGTTCAAACATCATTTTATGGATAGAGGTAGTATTATTTGAGAAACTTCCAGAAAAAAATTGAGCATTGGAGGTCTCTACTGCACACTTCATTTTGTCCTTTTGGGTCGCCATGGGTGTCACGGGTAAAGCCACCTGGAGAGACGAGACACTCGACTGATTATTACTTTTAAGAATATGAGCGAGCTCTGTCTTCAAATTCATTAAGACGAGTTTGACAATCATTAGAAGAAACGTGAAATAGATCATAGGCGATCTGGTACTGCTCCGCCAACTGATCCATTGATGTTTTACAACATGGTATCTCTGTCCAAAATGGTACGCGGCAAACATGGCAAAACTTTTAAAATCCCAACATAACTGCATTTGGAATAAGACGGTTCTAGCTAATTATGGAAGAAGAAAAAAACATGGAGATTTCAATTTCTTGCATTGTTTGGAATCTCAAAACCGAAGGAAAAGAATCACCACATCCAACAACGCCAGAAAATACAGTTCAGCTACGTCACTAAACACAACAAAAAGGTGATGTTTCGTCCAGGATGGCTTATTTATTCCAACCATTTGTTGAGCATCTTGGTTAAGTTTGCGTATATATATAGAAAATTGGCAACTCCTATACTAAGATTTTCTCAGTGGCACAAAACCCACAAAAATGAGCTCAAGACAGTGTTTGTAAACCGAACCTACTTTGCATCGCAAATCCGGGGAGAAACAGAAGGGAAAACGAACAAATGAGATTTCAGTCCAAAAATCAGGTCATCCTGTGTTGGGTCTGTGCTCTTGGTTCAGGCCTCTTCTGGATCCCACAAGACCATGCTGAGGTTATGTAAAAACGAGACAGCACCATTCTGTGCATTATTCGTGAACTTGACAAGAATAGTTTTCATCCTCCTAACTTTACAGCAACATTGTCGTTGGGTTCTCGATGTAGCCCTTGAACGCTTTCAGGAATTCCGCACCAATTGCACCTACAAGACAGAATATTTTGTCAACAAATGTTAATTTGTCACCCTGCTCATTAAGCGAGTCAACATTCATTCATTCAGCCATACCATCAATAACCCTGTGATCACAGCTCATTGTTACTGACATGTAGGAACCAAACTCATACTGACCATCCGCACTGCCAGGTATCACCCTCTTCTCAGCTGCTCACAAGAAAAATATATCAGGTAAACAATTAACCTCTACAGGGGTAGCACGGGCTGAATATATCTAATAGCAGAAGGAGGATCTAATTATACTACAAAGTAGGATACAGAAACAAAAGGATATATCTAATAGCATAAGGAGGACCTAATTATACTACAAAGTAGGATACAGAAACAAAAGGCACAAGACCTTAAAACTATATGCAAAAGTCATGCCGACAAAACTAAGGGTTACTCAAAAGTAAACATTGGACACAATGCAGAATGCCGAAGTAAAGATCATGCAATAAGGGTTGAAGCACTGGATTTCCCATAGAAGATTTCAATACCAGATCGGGCCATCGTGGTGACTCAAAAATAAGTTTGGCAAACCAATTTCGTGATAAATGCAGAACTACTGTTATACTTTTACACAGTGTGAACTAACAACTTATTAGCGATACATGGTGAAAACGTAACAAGAGTTCTTACCAGAACCAATGGCCAAGATTGCTGACTGGGGAGGATTTATGATAGCACAGAATTGTTTAATTCCAAAAGGACCTCCCAAGTTTGATACTGTGAACGTGCCACCCTGAAACATTAAATAAAAATCGTCAAGGACTGGACAACTGATGTTGATTTCATGCTTATCATCCACCATGCAATCCATACCTCATAATCTTGTGGTTTTAAGCTGTTATTCCTTGCTCTTTGAGCCAACTGCTTCACCTCCTCACCGATTGTACCAAGTCCCTTCTTGTCTGCATCCTGCAATTCAATATGAACAAGTTAGATTATGGGAAAAGTTCCACGAACTGAATTTGTTTAAACTATAACTTACCCTAACTACTGGAACAAACAATCCATGCTCAGTTTGTACAGCGACATTTATGTTCACATTGTTGTATCTGCATGAGAAATACATTTGTCATATCACATTTCTTGCCAATATAATTGAAGTGTTAGGTATAAGTGCTCCTGGAAACTTACTGGCGGATAAAATCATTCATCCAAGAACTGTTACACTGGGGGACCTTTCGAAGAGCCAAAGCTGCAGCCTGCACAAAACATGAAGGTAAATTTTAAAACTGCAGATCACATACTCAAGAACCAAATGTGATCTGAGAAACAATGCGCCTGTGATAACCACCATAAAGGCACAAAAAGGGATGAACAACAATTACCTTTATAACAAGGTCATTAATAGATATCTTCTTTCCACCAGAAGCTTCTTGCTGAGGGTTCAATTCTCCTCGCAGCCTGTATCAGAACAAAATGAGGAATTCTTTTTTGGAAAAAAAAAAGTTACGTAGGTGCAGCAGTACTAAATTAATGGTGATCCATACTTTATAAGATTATCGACGCGTGTGTCAACTGTCAAGTAGTAATGCGGGATGGTCTGTTTCGAGGCTAAGAGGCGGTTCGCAGTAACCTGAAAAGAACAGGCCTTAAGAAACACTGCAAGGCAGATAACATCAACCAAACAGAGTCTTGAAAGCATCCTGCGATGTAGAAACATACCTTTCTTATCTGCGCATTTGGAATATCAGTGTAATCTAATCCTGAAGCGGCAAAAGTCTCGCTCTTGCCACCCTTGGTCGCAGAAGCTTTGTTAAGCAAAAATAATCATTAGACACTGGTTGGATTACACTAAATTCACACAATAGAAGATTAGCAGAAGCCAAATCATGCATAACATAATAAGCTACATGGCATGATTTTGTTTTACTTGGTTCTTCTAATGCAAGGTTTAACTAAAATTTCATCTAAACCTTTTTCTCCTTTAAAAGATTTCCCACTCAACTACTTACATTTGTAAAATTCAGATTCAGATGGTTAGCAGATCGTGGAAAACGTGTAACCATGCACCATAGCCACTCTTTATGCGTAGTCTTTTGGAGAACAACCCAGCTCTAAGGATTTCTATTTTCTAAGCAAGCATGAAATGAAATGCACTGGGCATGTTGCAACTACATTATCAAAGACTGGAATGCATGTGATGTGATTGCAAATATCATCATAGTCTGGGAGTGTCAGAAAGGAGAAGATTGTCTTCTGCATAACTAGAATAATCTAATGTTGCATGTAAATAGAAACATAAGAGCTCAGAACATATGCATGTCAGTTAAATGTGTCAAGTGAGTAGTGACTCTCACAAGCGCTCTACAAACTCACAACTACCAAGAAAACACCACTAAAGAGCAAGTAAACAACCAATGGCACAGATAAGCAATCAGAAAACATCCAAATCAACATTGACATAAAGATTTGCACGTGCATAGCCAACATACCCAAGTAATCTTCAATGTCTGCCTTCAGAATACGACCATCAGGACCAGTGCCTTTTACACTTGATAGTGGGACCTGTTTGAGAACATGTTCATGCATTCATTTGACTGCACTGTGTGACTGCCTACAGCAAGTATCTAGACTAACTCAAGTAAAGACTTACATTGTTATCTTCTGCTAATTTTCTTGCAAGGGGGCTGGAGAATATTCTATCGCCAGATCGAGAAGCTTCTTCGGTCTTTGGGGCCTTCGGCTCAGGAGCCTTGGCAGGCACTTTCTCCTCTGCCTTTGGCTCCGCAGGTTCAGATTTAGCCTTTGATTCAGAAGGAGCTACAGGTGCATCAGAAGACGATGGTTTATAATCTTTAAACTTCTCGATGTCACCCTCTTCTTCGACGGTCACACAGATGATCTACAGGAGCAGCATAGGCCATAAAACCAAGATTTATGTCAGTAAAACATACAAGCATCAGGATAACAATATGAATTAATATGTAAAAAAATTATAGATTCTTTGGACAGTAAAATACTTACCTCGCCAACTTTAATCTCCTTGGCACCATCACCCTGAACAATCTTAGCAAGATAGCCCTCTTCCATGCACTCCATCTCTACCGTGGCTTTATCCTAATCAGAAGAAATGCATCCAGATGTTATTTACCTTCTGCTGCAGTTGTGAGAAAATACTTAGTAAAAATATCAAAGCTAACATTACAGATGAAACCTTACCGTTTCAACCTCGCACAGAACTTCACCAGGTGAGACTTGGTCCCCTTCCTTCTTCACCCACTTGGCAATGTTTCCCTGCAGACAATATAAGTATCAGGTTGTATATGTGAGATTTTAAAGAATAGAGACAGACTGCAGTTCTCCAATTATTCTATTCATACTAATAACTTTGGGTAACAAGTACCTCAGTCATCGTAGGAGAAAGTGATGGCATCCCAATTTCCTGATGTGGTGGTAGGTCTGTAATAAGTGCAGTGCGTCAAGACATCTAACATGGTACCTTGTTTGTGCTATACTCACGGGAGTGCTCAGAGAATTTTAAAACAGGAACCAAAACGATGGTTGAGATATAGGGGCCAGATTTCAAGATACTAAAACTTCTGTAGCAAAAGAATGCCTGAATATGGAACAAAAAAAAATACCCTGGCAGTTTACATATATGTGGACAAAAATCCTAGTATGTTGCAATGCTTAAATATGAATGGAGGGAACCATCCTTGCACAATAGTTACCCAAAAAGAACCAAGCTGTTTTACAAGATTTGCAAGTTCTGGTTGTCAAATGAAGTCCTTCTATTCAAGGGTATATACAAACATTCAACCGCGGGAGTACCTGCACTACTTGAGAAAGACCTTGCTGAGGCTACCCGCACACTGAAAAAAAAAAAAGACAAAGAAGAGATTAACCACCTTCAGATCATTATTCTCGTAACTGCCATCGAACATTTCGCTAGGAACGACTGAAAAGTGGCAAGGAATAGTTCAAGGGACCTTCGCGGGATGCAATGGGTCTTTCATGGTTTATATTAGTCATTGGCGAGGGATTTAATTAGCAAATATTCCTAGTTCCTTTCATGCATTACCACACAGAAACATAAGGTAGCACCGTCATAAGTCATAACAGAAAAAATCACAATATACCATGACAGTGGACCATTGAGGCCAGTAACACCACTTGAGATACGGTTGGTGAGTGTTCCTCTGAAAGCGGAGCTTCCATTTACTCCTCCTACTGACACCTGAAAAGGCAAAACAAGAAATTAGAAAATCCTGACAAGACATCAATGAAGGAGCACATTTTACAAGGACGCAACCTTGCAGGTCTCAAGGTTTTTCCCAGATTGCTTGTACTGAGAAAATCCGGCGCCTCCAATTCTTCTCTCAACACCTGAAGAAGAAGCACTGAATTATATACTTCTCTCTATGTACGTAAAGTCCAAAAGAAATAAAAGTGGCTCCTTCCTGCACTCGATCAGTAGGGGCACGTCTAAACTAGATAGGTGATAAATCACATCTTGACATAGAAATAACAGGGTCAACTCAGTAAGCTGAAACATGTTTGGTAGGAGTAGAAGAAGAGTGAGGAGGGTGAGATGACTAGAAACAAATAGCACACTTAATTAATCTACTTTGGCATCTTCTGTTTGTAAGCGTATCAATAAACTATTGAACTATGTGTCTATGTCTAGACACATGTACATTGTCAATTACCGTCTGTTATACCCCCAAGATGACTTGAGAAAAAAGAAGCACAGATGGTCTTCTACACAACATAATTACACAGCAACTGTAAGCCCTCAGACAGGGCATCTCCAACTTAATTCTAAAAAAATGGATAACAGACGCACTTTAATCACCTCGAGAAATATTCATGAAAATAAAACGGCAAAGGAGACAAGCGTACCATTTTCCTTCACGGCGAAGGATCCGGAACCAGTAGAGAAGTAGCGCGCCAGGCCGGAGCGCTCACAGTCTATAGCGTTCCGCAAGCTCCGCAGCTGCAGAAGCAAGAGCAGATGGCAGAGGCATGGTGAGCCGGCCGATGAGGTAACACCGTAACTCAATGTAGCAAGTGGCAAGATATAATCAGATGCAAAGGGATTGTATCCCCGTAATTAGAAGTAGGTACTGGCTAACATGCGACAGGTGCATTGACCAATTCAGGCGTGCGCGGTGAGTCAGACAATGAGGTAACACCATAACTCAATGTAGCAAGTATAGCGACAGATAATCAGATGCAAAGGGATGTATCCCCGTAATTAGAAGCAGGCACTAGTTAAAACGTGACAGGGGCGTCTGACCCTACGGCTGGAAATGAGCTGCCCGATCTACGCTTGCGTAATCGCGCGAACCAGCCAACCCACGGAGCAGAAACGAAACTCTCGCCTCTCGCCCCAATTCGCCAGGCCCTCCCTCCCATGGCGCGGGGTGCCCGAGCCGAAGTCGCGGCGTCGATCTCCCTTCCGATCGGAGCTGCGCCTACGTATAGCTACTACTGCCGCCCGCTGGCGTGGAGAGCCAGCGAAATCGCGCCACATTGCGGCACCGCAATTACGTAACGGGGATCGAGGGCGTGGATCGGATCGGAGAGGGGAGCGGAGCGGAGGAGGGCACGGACCTTGCGGGAGTGGCGGAGGAGGTGCGCGGCGGACATGGCGGGCGGACGGGATCGGCGGCGGGTGGTGGCGCGGCCTAGGGTTTGGCCGTTGGCGGAGGGTGGAGGAGGATGGAGATGGAGATGGGTGTGGGTCGCTGTTCTGTTATGTACGGCGATGCGGTCCACGTCAGCTAGGGTCGCCCAAGGTAGGAGGGTTGGCTTTGGCTTCGGCTTTGCCCCTTGGAAATTGGAAATGCTACCGACGACTTCTCCAAAACATATTCAAAATTTTCTTTGGGATCAAAAAATATTATTCAAACTCAAGAATGCTACCTAACCAGACCATGTGGACAACAAAACTCTCTCTCTTTCTTCCAGGAATATAAACTCGCTTACAAAAACAAAGCAGAAAATGAGTTTAGTTTAATGGTTTGAGTATGTTTCTACATTATATCTCAGATACTTCAAACCAAGTTTGGCGAGAGAAAAATGCAAGCGAACTACCAGTGGCGGGGCGCAGTTTTTCGCAGCGTATGTAGCTGAAATTGTTGAAAGAGACAGTTTTGTTTTGGCATGTGGCTTGGGTCACGTGTGGCTTGATATTATAGTGGGTCGCCTAGGATTATCACATGAAAATTGGCCGTATTTTTGTGGGGCACACGTTGGCTGACAGCCTAATGTATTTCGGTGTAGGCTCGTCGTGGGGCCGGCGAAAAAATCCTTGGGCACACATAAATACTTCGGTCTTTGGTAGTGATGGCATCTACAACGAAAAATCACGGTCGTTGCAATATGTTCTGCATACTACCATGGATACATAATTTGTCACAATATGCAATAGTTATTGCAACACAATGGGATTGAGGCAAAAAGTGTGGTATTACGACAAATACGTATTTTGTCGCAATAGAAGACTATTTTTGCAATGATATAAATAACTAACGCAACATGGGAAAAAATGTTGCATTATCTTCCCGAATATTTCCATAAATTTTGGGTTTTGTTGCATTACCTAGTCTCTATTGCAACAAGATGACTAGTTCATACAGCAAAGCAATAATGTCGCAATATCAACACTATATTACAATGCTAATGCGTTTTGTTGCAATACATGTCCTCTATTCCAACAAAAAGGCGCAACAAATATAAATTGTGGCAATATGTGGAGCCTATTACCACAAACGGGAAATTGGTGGTAATATTGCATTTTATCGCAACAAAACATGATCGTTGCAATATTTTTTGTTGCAATACACTAGAATCCTTATAGTGACCGTGGTGGCGGACTCATTCTATGGGTACCTCCGTTTGTCTCTCACAACGGTGAAGTTAGGTTCCCGGGCGGCGGTCCCAGTCGGCCGTGACGGGTGAGGCTCGGGAAATTTCATCAACACGACGCAGTGGTCTAAGGCCAAGGTGGAGCTGCTCGGGCGTGTGGTGGCTTCGGCTTCGTTGGCTACTCGGTGCAGCGGTGGAGATGAGCAGGCGCGGGCTTTCCTGGTCGTTCGGCTTGGCGTGGTAGGGTGGCAACCCTCCCTCTAGTGGTGGTCGCCCGATCTGGTGGCTAGATCTGAATTTTGAGGGTGGTTTTGGTGGCGGCCCTCCCGCGCGGCGTTGGTGTCGTCGTTGCGGAAGGGGTGTGCGGGCCAGTGGAGGTGCGAGCTAGCTATTTTTGGTTACGCGGGGAGGCTGGGGGCCTAAAAGCTTCAAGCGAAAAGCTTTCTCGGCTCTTTACAACCGACCTCGATGGCGTGTATGGGCATCACTCTCTCGGTTGAGCCGCCGCTCCGGAGTCTTCCTAGACTTCTTCCACCTTGGAGCAAGCTTTTTGGGTGAAAGCCTAGACCCTTCGCGACGTGAGACATGTGTCTTTGTCATGTCGCTTTCCTCCTTCGGGGCATCGTATTCTTGTTTGTGACTCTTCGCAGGTTGGGTGTACACGTCATCGTGGTTAGGTGATGGCTAACCGGCGGTGTAGGTGTTTCGCATGGAAGTCGTGTGGTGATGACGATGTTGAGCGATGGTTCGCCACGACAAGACCTTGTTAGTCGACTTCTTCCAGGTGTGTCTAAGCTTCCTCGGCGTGGGCCTTGCTATTTTCCCTTTGAAGATTGTCGACAGAATCGGAGCTGACTGTTTCGCGATGGGTCGACTGCTTGACATAGGCCAATGTGGGCTTCATGTTACTACGTTTGCAAGGTCTTCGAGGATGTCGGAGTTGCCATTGAATGATGACGGAGATCCTGGGAGGTAACCTCCACGAAGATCATCGCCTCGGTTATGTGTGTAGCTTGTGTGGGTTGCGAGGGTGACTGTTTACCCTCGCGATGGTCATATTCCATGGTTGTCGGTGAATGGATATTATGGTCTTAGACTGTTTTTTTTTGCTAATTAACCAGCCAAATTGTCATCTTCTTCATTAATGAAAATGGAACATATTTGGCCTTATTTATACATAAATAGAGGGCAATTTTAAATTTATTGTGGTAAAAAATTGTTTGTGGTATCCTTTTTTTCTTTTGATGCTACGAAAACCTCTTAATTAGCATCTGGAGACCGGCCCTAGGTATATGATGATTAATTTTTTTTCCAAACGACCACAATGGAGCCGGATTTCATTACCCAAGGATAACGAAACAGAGTATCATGTCCATGCATGAGAAACAAATATGATGATTAATCCTTAAAAAAAATATGATGATTAATCCTTAAAGACATTCTATAGAACTACAATCGTCATTTTTAGGAAGGTCATGCGGCTAATATTATTGGTCATCACAGGGCCGGGAGACTTAAATCATTCACTAGGACATTTAGAATGAAACTAATCACGGAGCGAAATGCTTGATAAGCAATCCAAACCAACAAACAAAAAAAGAATGAAACTAATCATTAAGGGGGCAGGGCACCATCCCAGATACGATAATTGTTAGATAAAGATACTTTTCCTAGTTAGCTCATGTGCCACACACACACTTGGCTTCCCTATTGCAGAACTCGATAAAAAAAATACTATCTCCCCTAAATTACCGATTTATTATCTCATTAGAATATAGTAATATTTTCCGTCACTTCACTCGTACATATGTGCTCGTCGCGGCACGGCGGGTCGTCCAGCCAAACTGGAGCTCATCGCCATGGAAAAATACGTACGTAGCTCTACCTCCACACTGTCTTTCTTTGCTCAGCTCTTATCCAGGGCAATACACATTTTACTGGGTATGGATAAGATGCCGAGTAGTGGGTATGGATAAACTTTGGATACGGGTAGCGTAAACCCAAAAACCCTCCCAAACGGCAACTTGAACTTCACCGTTGGAAACTACTCCGTACTACTAAGAATGATTCAAGCAAGCGCTTCTAACACATTAATTGACATGCAGTCTATCGACAGTTCTGCTGAGAGTGACATAACTATAGTCCGGAGGAATGACATTGATCAAGAAACCATTCAGACTGAAAAGAACAAAGTGGCAGTTCTCATCCGATTACCACAACAATCATCTCAGCCTCCACCAAATCTGAGCACGAGATGGAGGGTGGAATACATCTTGACCTTGTAGTGATCCAAGGTACGGTTGACATCTAGCTGCTTGCCGCCAAAGATGAGGCGCTGAACATGTGGGAAAACGGACATCTTACCTTGGAGCATCACCATGACATCATAGACAGTATCGTTGTTCTCAACGTCAAGAATGTAGATTTTGTTCCACAGCGTCTTGACATAGATAGTCATCTTACCTCTCTGAGATGGGTGGTTAACGACAAGGAGAAGGGTGGACTCCTTCTGGATGTTGTGATCCGCCAAGGTGACATCGTCTTCTAGTTGTTTATTGGCAAAGATGATGCACTGTTGGTTTTTGGGAAAATGCTGTTCATCTTGAATCTTCTCCTTAACATCGCCGATGGTATCCACGGTTGCAACCTCAAGAGTGATGATGCTTCCCGTAAGCGTCTCAATAAGAAATATTTTTATCTTTTCTTTGGCACGGCGATCAAGTAGCAGAGTAGATCCTTCCTGGATGCCATAATCAGCCAATGAAATGCTGTTGTGTAGCTGCTTCCCGTTGAACATATAAGCATTGAGCTTCTCTTGCTGACCCAGAAACATATCTCTCTTGACATGCTCGATGGTATAGTACGAATAGATCTTGAGAGGGGTAGTTTTACCAGGAAGGGTCTCCACAAAAATCTGCAGTTCCAATATGAGAAGAATGGTAGAACCCTCTTGGATGTTGTATTCACCTAAGGTGTGTCCATCCTCCAGTACGCCGTGAGCCGCGAACCTGAGGCGCTGCAGGTTTATAGGGATACCCTCCTTGTCATGAATCTTTGCTTTCACACTGTCAACTGTGTCTAAAATCCCAACCTCCAGAGTGATGGTCTTGCCTTTAAGGACCTCGACAAAGATCTTCATCTACAAATGAACCATCAATGAAAAGATTTATCAGCAGAGGTGCCGACCAATAACATTATAAGTTTATAACCAAGAACAGGAGTAATCAGGATAACAACTGCAACAAATCGACAGGTTCTGGAATCAAATACACGAGTGCAATGGCCTCTACAAAGCTGGTTACTCTGTTGTTTTAGCAGGAGGAAAATCAGAATCAACAACATATAGCCTATCTCTGTGCTGACTTCTTGTGCATGTCAACATTAATTGGTCAACAAATCCAGCCACAGAGTTGGCTGAATATATAGTTAATCTGTTGATGTTAGAGGTGAAAAGAAACCAGACCTTGCGATGCCAGCCGTCGTCGCGAGGATATTCCGTCATGTAGAGATCGATGACTTGCATGCGGTCGAATTTGTCGGTGCACTGCGGGCACTGAGCAGCTCAAAGAATCAACACGCAATTAAATAGATCGTTAGTGTCATCCAATCATCAGTTCATTTGATCCGCGGGTTGCTATGAATTACTGCCGAATTAGAGTAGTAAACTAGAAACAAGTTCTCCGAATCACACATGTACCTTGGCTCGTCTGTCTTCGCAGCGGCGCAGTATCGTCTCCAAGCACGATCTGCCGTACACATGCCCGCAATAAGCGATGCAGCTGCATAGACGGATCATCAAGAGCTAGCATACCATGCATAAATCTAACTGTTGTTGTCTGTATGAGGATAGTAGGCACCTACCACATACGGTGTGCGCCTTCGGATGACCACGGCTCCATGCAGACGCAGCAAGCGGTCACCAGAGCGGGCGGCGCCTTCGGGTTTTCCATGTCGGCATCGCCGGCGTCAGCAACCTTCTTCTCGGCACTGCCCTCAGCCCTGGCTCCGGCGAGTTCCTCCTCCTGGTCAGCGCTATGCTCCATATGCGGCGGCGGCGGCGGCGGCTAGGCACGGGATACACTGGATCGACAGTCTTAGGCAAGTCAATGGCGAACGTTCAAGACGTAGGCAACAAAGGCCCACCAAAATTACTTGGACTAAGAGCAACTCTAGCAGTGTATCGGCCCGCAAAGCAACAATTGGGCCGATATGCCGTTTGCAGTTTACCGCAGCGCGTAAAAAATTTAGAGGGCCTTGTTCACAATCGGAACGACCGATGCGGATCGAAACCCTTGTTCTCTTCCGCCGCACTGCCTTCCCCTTTGTCGCACCGTCCACCACAATTCTGCCGCCGACAACCATGTCAGCGTGCGCCCCAACAAATCCGGCAACACCACATCACCATGGCATCAGGACGGCCGTCAATCAGACACGGGGGTGGCCAGATTGGCCGTGGGGCGAGCTTGCGCGGCCACGGAACCTCCGCCGCCCGTGATGGCAACGAGGCGTGGAAGATCCGTTCTAACAAGGCGTGCATCCGCGCCTCATACTGGTACACCAAGTACGGCCTGAGGGCGCTGCTCGAGTTCAGCCACAGGAGGCGAGTGTCGTGGATATGATCACGACAGATGCTATTGGGGGTAGCACTCGAGAGGTGCGGGTGAGTGAGAGGAAGCCATCTACAGATCAGGTTCATCGTCTTTGAAGAGTAAAATACATACTTCCTGCTTCTATGCATCGATTGGTGATTACAATGGGGTGCCCGAAGTCGACGATGGCGACTCCGAGATTGCTAGAGCTCTCGCGCAGGGGCGTTGAGCGTAGGCATGTATGTAAAAGTGTGTCTTCTAGGGTTCCACACTGAGGGTTTATATATAAGCACCCCCCGCTAGGGTTTACAGGGATAAGGTGAGTCGGTTAGCAACTCGCGTGCCTGCTGGGCCACATAGCTAATATTTCAGGCCTCCTGGTCCAATCGCCATATCAACTTGGCCCAGGCGACTCCATCTGGTGATAAACCATATGGGCAATATCCCCGTCAGCAAGCGCGCCTCGAGCTCAAGCCACTCCGCCTCCTGCTCGATCCGCATCCGCCTCGAGCTCACGCGTGTCGCCACCGGTGCAAATGGAGGTCAACGACTATGTCGAGGGCGCGGTGTTGGGGTTCGAGACTGCAATTGAGATTTGTGATGCACTTCAAGCATAATTCTACAGTTTGGAATGTCTGCTAAAGATGATCTAATAAGCCGCTCTTGGCCGTGCACACATACAGTTTCTACACAGAAAATAATTAACACATTCTATTTGGCGCCGACAGGCATATGCAGTGGGGTTGCGCCATAGGGGAGAGGGATCCTCCTCTCCCTTCCTCGGCAGCCAGAGAGGGGCGTCCAAACCAACGTGTACTAGGCATTTTCTCCCTTTTAGGTTCTTTTTTTATTTATGTGGAGGAATAGAGTATAAATTCTAGCGGGGAAGAAAATAAATAGTTTGTGGATATTTGCATAATAAAAATGGGCTGGAGCCCTAGGAAATGGGTCGAACTAAGTGCCACATTAGCAAATACGAAGCTCAGGCTCCGGTGACCTCCGACGAAGAACACGAAGCGTATTTGATGACCGTTTTTTTTATAAGGGGGTAACCCCAACCTTTGCATCAATTGATGAATACATCTTTTTATTAACTTTATTATAGTTCAAACGTATTTGATGACCGTAAATTGTGTATCGCTATGTGCAGTGACCTAAGACGAGTAATTACCTCAAGTTCTGTGACCTCAGATGGATTTTACTCGCTAACAAATGCACAACCAACTTCCTGAACAAGATCATTATTCGTTGGTTGTCCTTGGTTGGTGTAAGTTGTACTGTTCAAACAAATTTGGCCACCGCTGTTTCATCGTAGGGTACCCACGACAACCTGGCAAATGCATCCCACTTCTGAACCTTCAGGCTTCAACCATGACCATGCCCATGCTCATGGTGACATAATCGAAATAAGAGGATAAGGCATCTGGCAAATAGGTGATTGCACATGCATGGAAAAGCACCTAGCGCAACAGTAACCACTACGTCAGGTACCCAGATTGCAGGCACAAAAAAGTGCCGGTAAAGGCATCAAAAGTGCCGGCAAAGATTTTTCAAGGCACAAAAAAAAGTGCTGCGTTTACTCCAGTCGAGGTAGGTCTTTGCCGGCATTTTTAGAAAAGCACCGTTAATTTATTTTAAGGCACTTCCAAAAATGCCGCTAGTTAGTATCGCCGGCACTTTTGAAAGATGCAACGGAATCTTTTTGCTGGCACTTTCCGAAAATGCCATAGAATCTTTTTGCCGGCACTTTTCGAAAAATGTCACGAAATCTTCTTACTGGCACTTTTCTAGAGTACCATCTAAACTTTTTGCCGGCACTTTTAAAGGATGCCTACAATTACTTTTTCAGGCTTTTAATTCTGGTGCCGCTGATTATTTTCTTACGCACTTTTAAGGTTGCTATACTGCCTGCAAACCTTCAAGCAATCTACAATCAAGAATACATCACACTCAAGAAGTCAAGCAATGTTTAAAACCAATATTTCCAAGCAATCTAGGTTTGAAACCAACATTTTGAAACATTCAAGGATTCACAATCCATGCATCTAACTTCCATGACCAACAGTGTTCAAACATGGTTTGAAACCATTAGATAAAATACACAACAGGGTTCATCTGCCACCGAGGAAGAAAGTTGCGCGGCCAGATGCCTCCTCGTGCGGCCAGAGGAAGCTGCGCCAGCTGCGCCATGCATCCGACGCCGCAGTCAGGTTCCCGTCCCCGACGCCAAGCCCTCTTCCTCATTGAGCAGGAAAATGTTCCAAGTCCTTCATCCTTTTGATAGTAAATACTTCATCCTTTTGATAGTAAATATGAAGATAAAACACCCACAGGATAACTGTGCTTGGATCTGCCTCAATGGAGCGTGCAAGAAGTAAAAGAGCCTACAGAATGTATGTTCAGAATTAGAGGTAAGCTGAGTAGCTGAGAACTCAATAAATCCAATTCATGTTTGATTGTGTAACTGTAACATGTCCCTAAGCAGTAAGCAATATAATGATCACCTTTAGCCTGTCAGGTTTGTTTACTTTTCCATAATATAAACCAAGTGCAGCCTCTAAGAATAGTGACTGAAATATTTTTTCAATGGTGTATATGGCAAGAACGGCATGTGCATGTTTGAGAAGCAGTAACGAGGCTAGTCTGTACCTCGTACCTCCAGTGTAGAAGCTCGTGTAGGGTATGGCTTTCACGAAGAATCTCTGTCCTACATTCTTGCTTCAGCCTCAACCGAGCTCAACCGTGTACAACCCAGCCTACTGTACCCGGGAAGATGAAAGCAACACCTTCTGTGAAGCCAACCACCAAAATGCGCAAAATGGCACACGGAGGGAGCAACGGGTCGAGTTCAAAGATCCTACGAGGCTACGACATGCCCATGCCGCAACACCGTTAGGGCCAGCAGCCTCCATTGACCAGGTCAGAGCTGACCTTCAAGTGATCTAGCAAAATAAAGGATCACTTCATTGCCAAACCAGAAAACATGGAGAGGATATCGAGTACTCAACTAATCCAAAGAAACATATGCAATTTGTTAATTATACTCATGCATGCTCTCAGTGTTCAAATACTACACCCAAATGTTGTTCAATAGTTATAAGTGAAAACACATGCATTCTCGCAGAGTTCATGCTCCTTCAAGTGCAGTACTAACAAAGACAGATTGTTTTTTGAATGTAGTCCAATGCCAAATTGAATAATGAAAATGCCTCTGCCAGATTTTGGATACTCGTTAGAAATCATCACGGTGGCTTAGGGCACATACTGATCTGTTGGAATAAATCGTTAATTAAGCAGGCCTACAACATAAGCAGATGTCCCAAAATATGTACGTACAACTACAAAAACTCACAAAATAAGTGGTTTGCCCATATATGTGAAAAAACCAAGCAACTAAATAAGTGGTTTGCCCATATATGTAAGAAACTAACTTATAAGATATCTTCATTTTCCAAGTATCATAATACAAATGTGAAGAGGTAAATAGAAGAAAGCATAAAACATGGCATACATTGCAAAAGCTGCTAAATTAAACCTTTAAAAGTAACTTTTCTATTGGGCTTACAACTTTAATATTCTACTTAATTATTATGAATAGCCTTCACAAAATAAGGTCTACCACTTGTCATTATATTGCAAAAATGACCATGAGGGAAATATGGGTACTCTTACATATGTGCAGATGGCAAAAGAGATTAGTCATAAGTTATTATTAATAGTAGCTAAATGGAATTTTATCAAAGGTTGCATGTGCTTTCTGTCAGATTTTGATGCCTAGCTTTACTTCCTACGGAAAATAGGAGGTTATCCCATATATAAATAATATGATGCAGCCATATACCAATTGGCAGCTTGGAAAAATAACTAGGGTGATGTGGAATTGTTATCATCAGCCCGGTATGACTTGGCAGCATGTTCAATAACCTGACGAAGTGCACTTCACAAACTGGAGTATAGCAAGCACATAAATAGTGTATAAACATAGTGCAGCAACTACTGCGTATTTCACACAAAATTCACCTAGCAATGTAATCATTGACACACCTCACCAATTGGAAGACAGGGGTACTGAAACATAATTGTCGGAGATAGATCTTTAAAGATAAAAGCATTGCCTGACCATACTGAATTAGACTATTTCTAGGTAACCAAAAAAACATGAAACGAATACATATGGTAGAGCATAGATGGAAGATTGTTACACGTGGACACAATAACAATTCTATTATAGATCCACTACCACTATATTGAAAGTAAGAAAAGGGAAACACAAATTATCTTTAGAATATGCAAGGCATACAAAATATAGAAGTGCAATGAAAGAAGGCAAGGGAAGCTAAAGGATCATCCGTGCTTACCACTCGCACTGCATGTACAGCAGAAAATGTAACACTCAATCTGCTGAGCCTCTTGGTGCACAGACAACTTCGCTTTCTCCATTAACTGTAGTAAAGGAAGCATAGGCTAAAAATTATATTGAGAAAATAAATGTAAGGGGTGATGAATTTCTATTAAATTTAAAATCCAGCGCA
Organism: Lolium rigidum; assembly: GCF_022539505.1. Classification (NCBI taxonomy): domain Eukaryota; kingdom Viridiplantae; phylum Streptophyta; class Magnoliopsida; order Poales; family Poaceae; genus Lolium; species Lolium rigidum. The sequence continues at coordinate 30,631,123 of NC_061509.1, forward strand.
TGCCTACAGAGCTAAAACACACAAGCACAATCATGCGCATAAATATTCACTTGACCCAGCAAGAGGAATCAATTATATACTCCAGCCTAGTACGATCATTTTGTGGTATCTGTAACAGATGCCTTACTGCAAAATAAATATGTCTTGCTGGGTATAGCTATCTAGATGAAACCTGACTGTGTATAGGCCAGGATGTGAGAAGGTACTTTCTAAAGCATTCAGCTAGCCATCACAGCAAGGTAAGATTACCGTATAAAGTACCGCATGTAGAAATTTGGAGCACTACCACCAATAATCAAGGAATTGTATACTCCTCGAATGGCTCACCTTGGTGCAGTCACTACGGGAAAACTAAGCTTTGCCGTGTCCCAAAAATACACGGCAAAAGCACTTCGGAACACGGCAAAGCATTCGCCGTGTCTCGGCGCACGGCAAAGGCCACACGGCAAAAATCGGCACGGCAAAGGACCTTTGCCGTGTGCATTGCTGCCTGGAACACGGCGAAGGGTTTGCCGTGTGCCTCTCTGCCTAGAACACGGCAAAAATTAAGTTAACGGTTGCACAGCTGACTAACGGAGAAACAATTTGCTGAGTGTTTTACAATACACACGGCAAAGCCTAATTTGGAATTTTTTTAAAAAAGTAAGTTCGCCGGAGACGACGCCGCGTCGCCGAGCTGTCGCACGTCGTTGAGGACGCCGGGGCTCCCGCCTGAGGCCCACCAGTCTACCGTGTGTCCGTCGCCTCCGCGTGTGCGCCGCCGCGCCAGGTCGCCGCGCGTCCGCTGCTGCGCCAGATCGCCGCGCGTCCGCTGCTGCGCCAGATCGCCGCGCTTGTCCCCGGCGTGTCCGCCGCCGCGTCAGGTCGCCGCGCGCGTCCCCCGCATGTCCGCCGCTGCGCGCGCTCGTCCACCGGCGCGACAGGCCGGCGCGCTAGCGCGTACGCAGCCGCACGCGTCCGTCGCACGTCCGCCGCCGCGAGCGTCCGCCCGCCGCGCCAGTCCACCGCGCCCGCGCGTCCGCCGCCGCGAGTGTCCGCCCGCCGTGCTAGGCCTCCGCGCCCGCGCGTCCTCCGCCGTCGTGTGGCTGCGCTGGTTGAGCACGAGATTGGTTTTCTGGCCACGGAGCAGGAGCAGCAGGAACTTCACGTCCGGGAAGAAAAGAGAGAGAAAGAAGATATTTTTGCCCACATGGCCTGAGCGTGACGGAGGATAAGGAATTAAGGAGAGAGAGGAAAAAGGGAGCGGGAGAGAGAGAAAGGTGAAATGTGGACTGTTCGATTTTGGAGGATCCAACGGTGGGAGAGGTAGATCCGTGGGACTATGGTTTCAACCAATCAAAATGCAGATCTTTGCCGTGTGTGTTTGTAATACACACGGCAAAGCCACCTTTTTGCCGTGTGTATTTTTCTGGTACACAGCAAATAAAACGGGGCTGTGACGGCTCTGTCAAATGCGATCAGCGGGACCACATGTCTCACTGCTTTGCCGTGTGCAACTCTTTGTCGTGTGTTTTTTTTTGTCTCTTTGCCGTGTGTAATTCTTCGCCGTGTGTTTTTTTGTTTCTTTGCCGTGTGCCAAACCTTTGCCGTGTGTATTTCTTGTTATTACCGTGTTGTTTTCTTTGCCGTGTACCTTCTCGTAGACATACACGACAAAGTCATTTTTACCGTGTTCCACGGTATTTAACACACGGCAAAGGTTGACAAACACGGCAAAAAACATTTTTCCCGTAGTGAGTGTCCTCTCAGCACAGATATACCATTGTTCAAGGTCCCCTGCCCTGAAGTGGTTGAACACCATGGTGCGCCGCAGAAGCGTCGGTGTGACTCATTCACGTACGCCTTGGCCTTGCTAGTGAGGTACTTGACTATGTGTCTGGTCGTGGTTGTCATGCCGGGCTGAGTAAGCTCACCAGCATAGGCAATATCACAAACACATACTTGGACACCAATTATCCAGATACCACAATTGATGTCAGTTCCAAACACTTGGCTGTAGAAGGTAGATTAAACATAGCTGGTCCATGGGGAGAAGGCCAACGCACCTCAAACACCATGGCTCGTCGAAGATGTGGCCGCGCGGGCGCCTACCCCGGTGATCAGCGTCCATCGAGAGGGCCCCATCGAGCAGTTTCTCCCGAGGGGCCAAGGTATTGCCGCCACCATGGCCGAAGCTGTGAAGGGGCCGATCCGCGAGGTGGCGGAGGACCGCGACGAGGGGGCTCCCTTCTCCCGGTTTCCACCCGTGGCCGCCCCAACCACACGCGGCCGGAAGACGACGGAGAGGTGGCGCAGAGGATGGGGGCGGGATCATGATGCGGTCAGCTGAGGACCCGCGGTGGTGGTGGGCGGGCGGTCACGCCACCTTCCTTCCCAGACCTGTGGCGCGCGCGGATCACTCGGCGAGGGCGTCGGCGGATGCGGCGAGCTCTCGCCGCCGGAGGCGCTTGAGCGCCCTCCGGTGCGCCCGTGTCTCGATGGTGAGATCGGGCTTGGCGTTGAGGAGGATGACGACGGCGAGGAAGGAGGTGAGGTAGCGGGGCGGCTCCCGGTCCTCCCACTTGCGCGACTCCCCGGGCCGGCGGCGGCGTGCGGTTCATCGGGTACCCCTTGGGCCGCACCTCGTGCCCCGGCGTCGTCCACCGCCCCGCGCCGTCGCCATGCCCGCCGCGGACGTGCAGACGCGCCCGCATCATGCCTCCCGCCGCCGATGAGATCGCCCGCATCGTGCTAGGTTGGTGCGTGTGCGCGAGGTGGAGGATGGACGAGGCGTCCCGGTCTAGGCCACCGCCGCCAGGAGAGCTAGGGTTCCCCGTCGAATGGAATGGGTGGTTGTGCTTTCCGGAGATCTGGACTGCGGATTTTTTTTACAGGGACTGCGGATTAATTAATATAATCTGAATGGGCTTATGTGCAAAACAGTGGGTGCGCATCAGCCTTCACCGGCACTTTCGCATCAAACTTTAGCGGCACTTCTCCAGATCGCCAGCGCCCCATTATCGGCATCAATTATAAACTGCCGCTGACCATCAAAATTTAATGGCACTGTGCCAAATCGCCGGTAATTACTGGACCATTAGCGGCACTAGTTATAAACTGCCGTGCAAAACAATTATTAGCGGCAGTTGGCTAAAACGCCGGAACCAAAATGCCGCGAATCGTGGGACGTGGGGTAGTGAACAGTGGCTTCAGAGACCCATCTAAGTATAACTCCACTCCATGTTCTTAATTAGTACAATAGATTTTGTGCATGTAAAGATCATCGATTCATCGAACATCATGCCAAGCTGAAGCCTCGCCATTTGACTGAGTTGGTCGCGGTATCTGGGGGAAAGCAGACGGGCGCCGGCGCGCGGCAACCTCGATCGGGGTACGTGCGTCTCCCTCGTTTCTCTTCTAGAGTACTCCTTTCCACGCGTGCTCGGGACTCTTCAGAGTCAGAGCTCTGCTCTCCTCCTCCTCCTCCTCCGAGTCCGGATCATGCTCCGGAATCCGATTGAGTCTCGACTCTCGGGTCCAATTCCCGTGCTATCTGCATATACTGATATACAGAATCGGTGCGTTGTCGTCGCTCATAAATAGATTTACGAGTCCTGCTGTCGATCATATGAATCTGGGATCATCGACGATGGAGTACTGTGGGAAAAGTATGGGTCTGGAGAAGAAGAAGAGAACCAAGAAGAAGACCTTCTTGCTGCCGGAAGACCAGCTGAACTACTACCTCACTTACCAGGTGAGGCCAATCGCGCGGACGCTGGTCGAGCGGGACCCCGCCGAAGGCGCCCGGATGGAGACGATCAGGGAACGGGTCATGGTGGAGCTGGACAGGATGAGGCGTGACTGCGTGAGTACCAGGCCACAGGCCGCGTCACGCACGAGAAGGAAGTCACCGACGACGAGCAAGAGGAGGTGGAGAAGGTGGAGGAGATGCAGGTGGAGAAGAAGGAGGTGGATGATGATGCAGAGGTAGCTGCCGCGGCAGCGCGCCCTCCGATTATTGCAGTAGGAAGATCAGGCCGTCGAAGGTTTCGCCAGGGCATTGTCAGGCGAGCAGGAGGTGACTATGAGAAAATCGTCTAGAGAACAATTAAGCTACTCTATGCTCCTCCTCAACTGTATTGTTGCTATGATGTGCTTCTCTCATTATTATTTTATATAATTCGTTGTGTAAGAACTTTTAAGACTGAATTTCAATCTAGTATTTGTTTCTCTTATGGAAAGTAATAATGTTTAGATTTTGTGAAAGATGTTGCCTGGTTAGGTAGTTGCTATGTGAGTTGGATACTCTAGAACCCCTCCTCCCATTGTTGGAGCCTGGAGGCCATGGCCCTCCTGGCCGACTCCTCCAAGTCTCCCCCGTGCTCGCCGCTCGTCAGGCTGGGTTGGAGCCGAGGGCCGCTCATCGTTCAACCCCAGCATTCCTAGGAGTCCTCTGTGGTTTTGGTTGGAGTTACACACCCGGAGACCCTTGAAACTATGGCCTGCAGGAAAGGTTTAGCAGTGGCAGCTGACCTGCTTGTTCAGCGTTTCTGTTAGATTGCACATTGCACATATTGTATTTATAGTACGACTGTATTGTAATTGTAACCAAGCCTAGGCCTCTGGCCTGTTATATAAACACCGGAACCCCACGTCATTATACGTGTGAGGCTTCCCCCAAAACCCTTCTACATGGTATCAGACTAATCTCCGTCCTACCCTAGCTGCCGCCGCCCCTTCCGAACCCTAGCCGCCGCCGCCTCTTCGGCCGCTGCCGCCCTAGGTCAGGCCGCCGCCACCCCTAGCCCCACCCCACCTTCCGCTGCCATGGAGCTCCCTGCCCTCAGCGACGGGACCTCCGCCGCCCTCGTACCCGCCGGCGCCCCGCGTCACGCCGGCCCCGTCCTCATCTCCTTCGCCGCCAGGAACTACTCCAAGTGGTGCATCTACATGCGAGCTTCCCTCGGCCGCTCCGGCTACCTCGGCCAAGTCGACGGCACCGTCGCTACCGTCCCCACCAACGACGAGTGGGCCACTGCCGACTACACCGTCCTCAACCACCTCCACGCCGGTATCGACGAAGACGTCGCGGACATGATCCTTGCGGGGAATCAGACCGCGCGTCAGCTATGGCTCGCGGCACGCGACCTCTTCACCGCGAACAACGCGAACAAAGCCATCTACCTTGACAATGACTTTCGCCAGCTTGTGTAGGGATCCCTCTCCATCCACAAGTACTGTCGCCGCCAGAAGCACCTCGCCGATGCGCTCTCCGACAGCGACTCTCCCGTGAGCGACCGCGCCCTCGTCCTCAACACCCTGCGCGGCCTCGGCCCTCGCTTCGCCTCCGCCGCCACAGTCATCTCCATGACCGACCCGATGCCCACCTTCCTCCGCACTAGGGCGTTGCTCCTGATGGAGGAGATGCAGCAGGCCAACGTGGAGGCCACCTCCGCCACCACCGCCCTCGTCGCCCGCGGCCCAGCCTCTCCATGCCCTGGCCCCGACTGCCGCGGCGACGGTCCCACCCCTGGCGCGGGCGCCGGGAAGGGCAAGCATCCGACAAAGCAGAGGCTGCACCGGCGGACACCAGGGTGGAGGCGCCACCCAGGCCACCTGGACCGCCCGCACGCCTGCCCGACCGACCCATGGGTCTGCTTCTCCCCGGGAGCTGGCCAGTGGTGCGCCCCCTCCTCTGGACAGGGCATCCTGGGCCCTCGCCCCCAGGCCTACACCGCCACCGCGCCGTCGACCTCGACGCCCACGTGGGACAGCTCGGCTCTCATCGCCGCCCTCAACAACCTCGCGCTTCAGCAAGGTGGTTGGGTCATGGACTCAGGCGCGTCCTCGCACATGACCAACGACGATGGTAACCTCACTCGTTCATCCCTCCTTCGCACTCCTCACTTCGTCACCGTCGGGGACGGCACCACCATCCCTATTGCCTCTTCTGGTTTCACCTCCTTTCGCACACCTTCTGGCCACGTCAACCATGTACTCCTAGTACCGCACATTATTCGCAATTTGCTTTCGGTTCGCAAGTTTACCCGCGATAATATGTGTTCCATTGAGTTTGACGCCTTTGGTTTCTCTGCGAAGGACCTGAAGACCCGTCGCGTGATTCTTCGTTGCAATAGTGACGGAGATCTCTACACTTTTCCCGGGAGGAGCAGCTTTCGCTGTTCTTCCTCCACCGCTTTGGTCATCACCGCCGAGCTATGGCACCAGCGTCTTGGCCATCCCAGGCATGATGCCATGTCGGCTCTTCAGGGTCTAGATTTTATCAAGTGTAATAAATTTAGTCGTACTCGGGTGTGTCATGCATGTCAGCTTGGCAAGCACGTCCGTTTACCGTTTAGTCAGTCTACTACAACATCTAGTGCCATCTTCGATTTGATACATTGTGATTTGTGGACATCTCCAATTATAAGCACCTGTGGTTTTTGATATTATCTTGTCATTGTCGACGACTATTCTCACTTTTATTGGTCTTTTCCACTTTGCAACAAGTCTTGTGCTGACCGCACTCTCGAAACTTTTTTCGCTTATGCGCGCACGCAGTTTGGTGTCATTATTCGCTCCCTCCAGACAGATAACGGTACCGAGTTCCTCAACAAGACTGTTGATACTCTCCTCACCACCCACGGCACCGCCCTGCGGCTTTCATGCCCATACACCTCGCAGCAGAACGGTAAAGCTGAGCGTGCCATTCGTACCATTAATGATATTATGTGCACCCTTATGTTCCAGGCTCACATCCCAGCTCCTTTCTGGGCCGAGACTCTGGCCACTGCCACATATTTGCTCAATCGTCATCCTAGTACAGCCATAAAATCCCAGGTTCCCTACACACGCCTCCACGGTCGTCCTCCCTCATACACTGATCTTCGAGTCTTCGGTTGCCTTTGTTATCCTAACATCGCGTCCACCGCCCCACACAAGCTCAGTGCATGTTCCATGGCATGTGTCTTTCTTGGGTATTCCTCTAACCATCGTGGTTACTGCTGCTTTAACCCTGTCAATGGGAGAATTCTCTTCTCGCGACATGTTGTCTTCGACGAGACGATTTTTCCTTTTCAGCATGCAGCTTCGTCATCCGCGCATGCGCCTCCTCGCCGCGCGGACTCGAAGACCTCTTCGGCATGCCGTCCGTGCCCCCACCGCGAGCTCCTGCACCGGTCCCGCGCACCCCAGCTGACATAGGCATCCCCAATGGGCCTGCCGAAGATGGTACCCGGGGTTTACTGAAGGCCCAGGACTCGAAGAATAAGAAGACTCGGAAGCCCATTTAGTGTTAAGGAAAGATAGATTGTATTAGGAAAGATAGAGATTTGTAATCTTACGGGCTGAATACGAAACCCTCCCGAACTCTGTAACTTGTGTATTACGAAACCCTTGGCTCCACCCTCTATATAAGGGGGAGTCGAGGACAAAGAAAGGATCGAATCTACTGTCAACAGAACCCTAGTTTTCATAATCAGCGAGTACTTTTCGGCTGAAACCTTCGAGATCTACTTGCCCTCTACTTCTAGCAAAACCCTAGTCTACAATCTGTAGGCATTGACAAATTAATCCTTTGTCAATTGGCGCCGTCTGTGGGAATTAGAGGCTGCAAGGAACTGATCTCGATGGCACGTTCAGGATCGTCGACTTCGTCGGTGGCTAGCAATGCGATGGATAAAGGTAAACGGGAAAAAACTGATCTAGTCGATTTTATTCCTCACCCGCCCTCCCGTATGGATGCATGTGCCTATCTGGAGGAGCCCATCGTCATGACGTTCGGAGAATTCCGATTTGGCGTCAACAAGGAAGGATCCTATCGTCTCGAAGTTCCGATCTCGTCGGAATTTTCGGCGATCGATTCTGGCTTTTCGTCGAGTGACAGAGAGTTCTCGTCGCCACGCTTCGTCGACACCAAGGCAAGCGGAAAGCTAGCCAAAATCTTCAGCGACACATCTTTCGAGTCGTCTGCGGACTCCTTTATAAGCAGCGATTCCGACAGCGTCGACAGCTTCGACTTCATCGACAAATCTGCGGCCATCGGAAAGGTCTTCACCAATCTATATGATGGTGTCACCAATCCCGATAAAAATCAATATTCAAAATACCATCAAATATATGCAATCGAAGAGGCAGGCCGAGCAGAACCCGGAGACGTCGGAGGCTTTCGATGATTTGGGAAATCCATACGTCGATCCCGCTGATCTCAGGAGAGGCCTAGGCACTAAATATGTCGGGACCTCACCTCGCGAAAGAGTTCAACTCCCGCAAGCAGCGTGGGATAGGGCTGCAAGAGCCATGGACGGGACAGAACCAATGAATACAACCGCTACAGTCCAAGAATTACAAGCCTATCAATATAGACTTGCTCGTGTGAGTAGGGAGCTGGAAAAGGAGACAGCATCCCTGAATAGAAGAAAAGAGGCAGCCTCCGCATCAAGCAGGCGTCGAGCAGAGCTCAGTCGACAATCAGGAACTTCGGCAGACAGTCACAGAGACGCTCGGAGGAGAGCAAGATCTCGGCTGCAAAACACACCCGAAGAAGAGAGAGGAAACATAATTCAAAACCTCGACATGTCCTTCATGTCGATTGATACAAGGGGAAATATCATCCCGAAAACGCCAGAAGCAGGATACATGGCAACGCAAGCTTACATCCTCGCGTCCAGACCACCCCCTGGGGATCCGAGAGAAGCATTGTTCAACATGGCAATGGCTGGAGTTGGAGTTATGGGAACAACGTTCGCAGCCACGCCTCCCGAAGAAAATCCTAGGCAAAATAGTCCACGACCCACCGCAGCGGTTCAAGACCCACCAAGAACAAGTGGAGCAAGAGACACAGCAGCTCAAGTTAGGGTGGATAGAGCGCGACAAGAAAGAAGAGAACGGCAGCATTCACCAGAAGTTGCCGACGAAGATATGTGTGGACTCCCGTGCTTTACGAGAAGAGTTCGAAAGACTCGAGTCCCAAAAGGGTTTAAGTTACCCGAGAATTTCAAGAAATTCGACGGCCTGCAGGATCCCGAGGATTGGCTCGTTGATTATCTCGAGATGGTGAAGCTAGTAGGAGGAACCAGAGCAACAGCCATGCAAAGTATCCAAGTTCACTTGAGTGGTGCCGCGAGATCTTGGATAAAGAAACTTCCCCCAGGCTCCATCGACAGCTGGGATAATTTCGAGGATATTTTCATGAGAAATTTCCGATCCACCTGCAAGAAACCTGCATCATTGGAAGAGTTGAGGGCGTGCCGACAGAAACACGACGAGTCGATGAGAAAATATATACAGAGGTGGAACATCATTAAAAACTCGGCAGAGGATATATCTGATGAGAGAGCAATAGACGCGTTCGTGGCAGGAATTCGGCGGGGAGATTTCGTCGAGGACTTAGGGAGAACTAACCCTAAGACAATATCAGCATCGATGGAGATAGCCAACAAGTGGGCAGATGGAGAAGACGCAATATATAACAAGCGACACAGGTCGCGAGAAGAGGATCGCGGTCGAAATTTTCAAAATAGAAGGCGATTTTCTCGCCAGTTCTACAACAACGACGCTCCTGGCCATATATCGGCTGGTTTCCGAGGAAATCCTGGAGGGAATAGTCGAGATGATTACCAAAGGAGTAATGAGCAACAAGGCGACAATAGAGGTGACTCTCGCGGTAACAGGCAAAATAGCGGACCAAGGTTTCAAAGACCTTATGTGTCCCCCGAGGAGATGATGAACGGTCCGTGTCAGATGCACTTTTATCTCGACAACAACAGAAAGAGGCAGTCAGGGCATCTCCAAAAAGACTGCCGCAATTTTCAGGCAATGTTGCGAGCCGCACGAATTGCAAATGCCCAAGCAATGAACAGAAACCCCTAGGGGCCAAGGAGTGAAATCCACCTTCCACCTCCTCCCGCAATTACAGACGAAAATCGGCATCAGCTTAGAATAGCGGCAGCACCACATCCACCACCATATGTTGATCCTAACTCCAATGGTGCGGTCTCGATGATTCAGAAAGCTAGGCCATCGAACAGGGCGCAGAAGGTAATTTCACGGCAAGTGTTCATGGCAGAGAAGATGCCCCCACCAACAGTTGAGTACCTAAATTGGTCAGGGCAAGACATTGGCTTCACAATTGCGGATCATCCACAGGAAGTTCCTCGACCAGGACAATCGGCACTCATCCTACCCGCAGTAATTGCTGGCTTCGATGTGTCGAGAGTTTTTATAGATGGCGGCAGCAGCTTAAACCTTATGTATGCAGATACATTGAGGAAGATGAACATATCCCTGGCAAACCTGAAACCAACTGATACACGTTTCCATGGGATCACACCAGAGAAGCCAAGTTATCCGTTGGGCAAGATCAATCTCGATGTTCAGTTTGGAACCCGAGAAAACTACAGGATAGAGAATTTGGAGTTTGAAGTTGTGGATTTCCCGTCGCAATATCACGCTTTGTTGGGACGACCAGCATATGCCAGGTTTATGGCGGTACCACACTATACGTACCTATTGTGGAGGTTGCCTGGACCCAAGGGACCTATCACAATTAAGGGGAGTTTCGCGCTGTCCGATAAGTGCGACAAGGATTTTCATCGACTATCAGAAACTTTCGGGATGCAAGCAGAATACATGGCACCAAGGCTCACTGATTATAATGTGTTGCCAGATGCAGGGAGGTCTCTCAGGGAGCCAACCTTCAACACTACCAAGGATTCAAAAGAGGTGCAGATCCACCCGACGGACCCAAAGAAAACGACATCCATTGCAACAAACATGGATATCGCATAGGAAAGCGCGCTCGTCGAGTTCCTCCGTGAGCACTGGAAAATCTTCGCATGGTGTCCAGCCGACATGCCAGGAGTACCCAGGGAACTTGCCGAGCACCACCTCAACTTAGATCCTCTCGCGAGACCAATCAAACAACCCTTGCGGCGTTTTTCGGAACCAAACCGCAAAGCTATGCTATCAGAAATAGATCGACTCAAGGATGCTGGTTTTATCAAAGAGATATCTACAGAAGCCACATGGGTAGCTAACCCAGTGATGGTGCCGAAGAAACACACGAAAGTCCTTCGCATGTGTGTCGACTTTACGTGTCTCAATAAACACTGTCCTAAGGATCACTTTCCCCTCCCAAGGATCGATCAAATCATCGACTCCACGGCAGGATGTGAACGTCTTTCCTTCTTGGACGCATACTCTGGTTATAACCAGATCAGATTAAAAGAAGATGATGAAGCCAAGACAGCGTTCATAACACCTTACGGCGTGTTTTGTTACAAAACAATGCCCTTTGGTTTGAAAAACGCGGGAGCAACATATCAGCGGATGATGCAGAAGTGCCTTGCAACACAGATTGGAAAAAATGTACAAGTCTACATTGACGATGTCGTGATAACATCAAAGAAGGGGTCAACATTGATCGAAGATTTGAAGGAAACCTTCGACAACCTCGACAAGTTCTGCCTGAAGCTGAACCCGACAAAGTGCTCTTTTGGAGTTCCTGCGGGAGAACTTCTCGGGTTCTTAGTATCAGCAAGAGGGATTGAAGCTAATCCCGAAAAAATACAGGCCATTGTGACTATGAGGAAGCCAACAAAATTGAAAGAAATACAACAGCTGACGGGGCGAGTCGCAGCTTTAAGAAGATTCGTTGCCAGGTTGGGAGAAAAAGCGCTGCCGTTCTACGCATTAAGGCTTATAACAATATTTCAATAAACATACATTTACTTACTATTTAGCACCTCTAAGTGGTCTTAAGGCAGGTAGTGTGCCCGCTCGCTTGCTGATGGAGAGAAAGATCTAAATCCTGATTGTTCCTTCACAACATAAAAGCAGCCGGCATGCTTGGAGCGGTCGCAGCTTTCGGTGTCTCTCAGCTCTCTTATCGCCGCCATGGTGTCAGTGTCTCCGAGATCTGCTATTGCCGCTGTTAGGATACCTGAACTGTCCTCGCCATGAACTGCCTTCCCGCCGAGGTCGATGTGCCAGCCGACCTGTTGTCGGCATGGATTACCTTCCAGTGGAGAAGAAAAATGGCAATCCCCGCGCGAGCTCCACCTCAATCAATCTAATCAGTTGTATTTAACTGCATCATCTCTTAAGAAATTCCTTATCATGCCCTCGAGTTCTTCATCATCGATGTCAAACGACGCAATGCTGACACAACCGCCGCTAGTGGGATGGCAGGGACGCATAGCCCCTGTGCGCCTCCTGGTTCACCGTCAATTTCGATCGAGTAGAGCCTAGCGAGTTCCTCATCATGACCGAGGATCGCCGCCAACTGCGAACTTGCCGTCCTCTGAGTCCAACCGAGTTGAGCCTGGCGAGTTCCTCATCATGTCCCAGGATCGCCGCGAAATGCGAACTTGCCATCCTCTACGTCCGCGTCCCTGCAGAACCCATCCGGGACAACCCTGTGAACGATCAACGATTTTCATCTACCGCTACAGCGGTAGCACCTACGAGAACTCGAGGTATTTTGTGTGTGGGGCGGGGTAGTCCGTCCGCGCCAGTCAGAGGAGGTCGAGCCGGGAGTTCTGGCGGCGGTAGGCCCTGGAGGAATTAAGGACAGACTGGATTGCAGGACGCGGGCGGCAGCATGTCCATGAATAAGCGATCGCGGCTGTTCTCCATCGTTTGAACTTGCAGTCTAGCAAGTCTAGCAGGAGATTGACTCGGCCACGACCAGAAATAAGCTCGCGGACCAAAAAAACGTTATCACAATTTTTTTGTACCACCTTGCTACGTGAAACAAGAGATTACTCACACGAGGTAACGAATTTGGGAGGACTTGTCCACGCGTTTTTAGCACTCGTGCGGGAGGAAGTTTCTAGCGATCACGTTGTTGGTTTACCGGTTTTTCTTCTCGATCCAAGGAAGACGTACGTACCAACGGATCAGAATCTATATATCTATATATCTATATCTATACCTAATAATAAAGGGAGAAGCGTTTCCGTGGTTCGTCCGTTTGGTCCGTCCCACTTTTGCCTTTCGTCCGTCGCTCCATCGTACATGGTACAAATTCTGAAAACTTCCCCGTCTATGCCTCTACCTCGTACACGTTCTTAACTCTCTAGACCTCTAACATAGCGGACTCTGGCTGACCAGCCTGTTAAAAGCGTACTTCTCTCCCCAAACGACAGAAAAACACGGTGACGGACACAACAAAATCCAGGATCTCAGGCATCTACTCGGCGGAATCGGTGAGGAATTCGAGAGCTATGATCGAGGTCACACGGGCCAGGAGCTTTCCGTCGGGACGAGGGGTTCGCCGGTGACCTATCCTAATAGAAACATGACACTGGACGACGGCCAGATGTGGCTCCCCGCGCTTCGCAGGCCTGGCCTTGGGCCGACCAGATACCGCCGCTCCAGATCTCGCTTGGCCACTTGGGCGGCGGTGAACGTCCAGTCCGCAAGATATACGACGCGCGTCTTCGCCACGGGAACTGCAGCAGCAGCTTTGCCTGCTTGCAGGCGAGATGAGGTCCGCGTCCGTCGCGAGTGAGAGCCTCGAGCAGGAGCCAGATGCGGTGCTAACGAACCGGTCCCTGACGACATGCCGTGTTGTGCGATGCCGTTGGACTCCTGCGTGTGTTCCCCTCCGTCAGGCCAAGAGAGAAAGGTGACCAATCACCCGACGCCTCGATCAATGGAGACCTTCGAGCGCGCGCGTGCCGCGCCGCTGGAGTCAAGGCCGTTCGGTTCACGTATAGGGCCGTGCTCACCACATGCTCCGCTCGTGTGTGGGAGCTTGAGTGCAACGCAGTGCAGGTGCAAGCCTTCCTCGAGGGACTTGCCTGTGTGCGTCATCAGCTGTTGCTCTGATATGCCGCTCTTGGCAGCGTCATCAGCTGTTGCTATTTTTGTGAAAAACGTAGTGGCCGGCGGTTTATGGATGCATGCTCAAGGCAGGGCTGCAATCCAACGTGCTATGCGAGTGCTATGTTTGACGTGTAGGAGTATGCACAGAAAGCCGCACTGGAGTCAAGGGATGTTAATGCTGCAGGTTGGAGGTTCATGGGATCACATGACGTTGTGTGTTTGGTCAATATTGAGCTATACACAAGCACAAGCAATATGGCGCACAAGGAATACTTCCTCTCTTGATTCGTGAACATGGACAAGTTTTTTTTTTTTTTTTTGCTTCACCTCTTTCTTTTATATTATATATATATTTGTTGGTGTAATTGCTTATTACGAGTAATAAAGCGCCCATTATCAAAAAAAAAATTTGTTGCATCTATTGTGAAATTCATTGTTGTGATAAGTACTCCCTCCGTCTAAAAACGATGTCTTAAATTTATCTAAATTCAGATATGTTCACCACTAAATAGTGCATATATAGTGCATAGATATATTTAAACTTCGATAAATCTGAGACAACCTTCATATGACGGAGGGAGTAGTAACAGTTAGGAACATACGAGTCTTGCTACCTTATAAATTGCTAATGTACTGCTTTTTTTATGAGAATAAAAAACCCAAGAGGCTAGCCCAAACGAGATATGTTCATGGAAAAGCCTAGCCTTCCAAGGTCGAGGTATACTCGAACAAATCGTCACAATAAAAGTGACACTTAAGATAAAAACAACTTGCGAGATTGAGAAGATAAATGATAATTTGACTGATGCAACCATGCATGAGGTAGCCTAAGAATAATAATTAGCTACATCGTAGATTGATGAAATATGGAGAGTTATAATTTCAAACCCCATTGGTAAAATAATGCAAATTGTAGAGGTACGTTTGCAGAAAAAATTTCAAATTTACATACATGGAAGTCCTTATATGTACTCTTCCTGAAGGTAGTGTTACACTGGTTGATAGAGTTTCGAGCATAATTTGGATCCAGCAGTTGTTTTTCATCCAATAGTTGATTTTTTCTTTCCGTTGCAACGCACGGGCTTTTTTACTAGTCTATACCTAATAATAAAGGAGCTAATGTTTCCGCAGTTTGGTCCGTGGGTTTCCGTGGTCCTTTGTTGGTTTCGTCCGTCGCCCTGTCTCCCGCTGCGTGCCTAATTGTACCGCTGAGCCGTATGGAGGCAGGACTGAGCAGAGTCCAGACGTATCAGAACTTCAGAAGTCTACAAGTACAAAAAGTAAAAAAAGAAAACCAGCAGACGCAGCCATCCAGACTCCTTCCCGATCGCGATAAGAAAACCAGCACGCCCACGATTTCATCCCATAAAGACTGGGCGATGGCCCCTCAAAGAACTAGGGAACTCTTTCGTCCACGCCAGCCGACTCGCTTCAATCGCATCCAAGCTGTGCCCTGAGGTCGGCGACGATCTGTAGTTGGAGCTGCAGTGCGCCAAGGTCGAAGACAATGGCCATGGCATTGAGCACGAAGGTGGCGCCCCTTGATCAGGTCGCAGATGCCCACGAGGTGGACGCAGGCGTCGTACGTGCATCACAATGATGTTCTTCTGGAAGCTCAACGGAGATGAGCGCAACCAGCATGTCGAGGATCGTGTGGCAGAGCCCTCGGAGGACGCTGGGGCCAGCCGTGGATAGCACTACGATGCTTGCGGTGGGGAGGCGGTCGAGGAGGAACATAGCCCGCAGATCTCGACGAAGCGCATAGGTCTGGGTCGGGCGGTTTAGGCGCGTAGCCTGGGCCTCACCGGGAAAACGTGGAAAACTCCAACTCAGCCTGGAAATCGATACGGTAGCTTGAAGCCTATGGGTCGATACGGCAACAGTTGCAACGGCCAGTCCGTGCCGGACTACGCTGCATTTTGTCAAACTCCAACTCGAGATGGAAGACAACACTGTGCTACTGCAGTATGCGATCATCTTGCCGATCTTGACGAAACGCCGCCGTCGTGCTTTAAGTCTGCCTGCCATCATGTCGACCTTGCCGGAACCCGCCGTCTCACAGCCTGGAAACATGAGTACCCAGGTCTTCTGTTGTTTCCTCAGGAGGAGAACATGAGTACCCAGGCCTTTGGTGAAGGCCGAGTTCAGTACTTGCACTGCCTTTGTTCTTCTAAATTCATAAAACAGGTTCAGTACTAGCACTCCGTTGGACCCAACTCAGTGCTAGCTAGCTGATGTTTTTTGGCTGATGTGAATATCTAGAGTCGGTGATATCCAGTGAACGACTTTGGTTATTCTTAATGGTCTGCTAGGTGCCCAAAGTAAGGAGTACATTTTGAATGTATACTTAAGTACTCCTACTTAACTGAAGATGGTCTTCTATTCTGATTCAGCAGATCGGAACAAAGATGTAGGTCGGCCAAGAGCATCGATGCCGCAATCGCCACGGTATGCGTCGGAAGGACAGCTTGCGACAAGAGGGCAGGTCAGCCAAGGTCGTCCATGCACGCGGAGTTTCCAACTACACTCCGTGTGGCTCGGCTTAATATGCTCACCCGAGGCGCTTTGGCCGTCTGATGTAGTATATGTCAAAGAATATCAATTATTCTGCTAGGTTTACCTATCAATTAGGGAGCGTATGTCCTTATTTGCTTATATTCTTAGCTAAGCTTATGGATGGATTTCTCAAAGCTGTGTCCTATTAACAACATAAAAAGGTAGCTGCATTGTGTGTGCCCTATGGTAGGTGTTATACTAGCAATGGAGCTGATGCATCATGAACTGGGATGTTGGAGTGAGATTTCTGGTCGAAGTCAATGTCACAAAAAAGCAAAGGTATGCTTCATAATTTTCATTATTTTTTTTGGCCATTTAGTTTTTTAATGGACAATATATATTATTTCTGGATTGAATTCCAAATATTACAAACTAAATACCAATTATTAGTTTCATTTAGCCTCTAGAAATAAACCTAGCCGCATGAGTTTTGACTCCAATCCCATGTTTCCCGCTCGATTAGATAGAGCATACGAAATGGTATAATAGCGATCTTGTCCTTCACAGTAGATCAGTTTTGTGGTGAGGTGAAGGTGAGTTGGTGGTTGAGGCGTGGGTGGAGGTAAATCAAATAAATAAATATGAAGATGAAAAGGAAAATTGAAGACTATGGCGCGTTGACATTTTTCGTACAAAGTTGATATTTTCCTATCCCGTTGCAACGCACGGGCAAGTTTCCTAGTCTATACCTAATAATAAAGAAAATAAGGTTTCCGTGGTTCGGTCCGTTCGATTTTTGTTTCGTCCATAGTTTCCCTCGTACGACAAAACGAATCGAGACGTCGTGCGTGTGGTAAGCTATACTCGAATTAGCCGAATCCCGATCGAATTCATACGGCAACATAGATCGTGTCCTAATCTACACGTACCTAGGTACACCATATATAACAGTTTTCCTGGCCCGATAAACATAGCAGCCACCACCAAGCGATCGATCGAGATCTCGACTAGGGTTTCATGGAGGATTATGCGCCGACGGTGATGCAGGACATCAGTACGATGATGGTGCAGATGAACTAGCGAAGCTTGCATCCGGTACCTGCTGAAGATGGAGAGAGCCCGCGCTCTGCTGGCCATCTCCCACATAGACTCCGGCGAGAAGCCAGCATGTACGGACGAGCGCACCCGCTACAAGCACTTCCTCTCCTATGCCGCCCGGCTGCCGGTCGTGGACCTAGCGCTCAAGACCGAGACGAGAACGGCGTCCGGGGGATGCGTCTCCCAGATTTGGGTCCACGCCGCGCCAGAGGCGGAGGTGCTCGGCTGCATCAGGTTACAGGCCGACTCCGATGCGCAGTGCACAAAGGCATGGGGATGGTGGCGCGCTCACCATGGACATGCCATGATGCCGGTGGAATTCATCGAGATGCTCAGGATTAGGAAGAGCCTCTCGTCGTCCAGGAGCAGGCGCTGATCAACTTGACGGACAGGCAAAGGCGACTGGCAGCCACAAAATTCTCGATGAGCATGCTGAAAGCCTGAAACATCTGCCGTGGACAACAGCCTCAGCTTGCCGGTTTTGGCACAGAAGTGAGGAAGAGGAATAAGCTGCTGTGGTGAAAAGAAATGTCAGGCTTTTATTGTTCAGGTGGCAGTGGTTGACCTCAAGTGTTCTGCATGTACCTAATCGTAAAAAAGGTGCGCACTGATTCTTTCTTTTCAGTGTTAGTTGAGTGACCTAGCATAGTTGCTTATAGCTGTATGTGCTTACATCACATTGTGAGATATTTGAGAACGCACATGATCAAGAATTTTCTTTATCCTTTTAGTTTTCGTTTAGCTGAATTAGCATTTATCTTTGGTGTGCTTGATGATATTTTGATTTATGTGAAAACAGACAAAGTCAGGCAAGGGTCGGAAGCAAGGGAATTTGTTTCTAAATATACAAGAAATTCGTATACCAATAGCCCACCATAGGGATGACCGCTCGTCGGCCCGCCCTAGGACCGCGAAGAAGCTGCTCTCCTGCGTCGTTACCATGTTCTTTTTCTGGCTATGTATTTGAGTTGGTCGACATATTCACCATGGGCGCGGTGAGGTTCGATGACCGCTCATCGGCTAATGCCAAGGCGTCGTGCATCGATGAGATTGAGGCCATAGTGCTGGCCTGCCGGGACGTGTGCAAACCATCAACCAACTGATTAGGGAGATGGACGGCTTCTGCGGAAACAACGGTGCCATGGCGCTCGCCGCGACTAACAGGCTAGATGTGCTAGAAAATGATGGTGCTTGCCTTCTTAGCACTACAGGTCGGATGGAGCTGGCACTGCAGGTCATGGTGCTCGCGGCTTCTAATGCCAGGGAGGTTCGATCATCAGGTTAGGGTTTATCGTCCACATGCTGGTCGTGTCAGCATCCTTAAGGTGAGCAATCACGGAACACTAAAAGACAAATCGACTTGAGCATCAGGTTTTAGTCGACACAGCCGATCACAGGTACTCTCGCTGTGTCCTCTTTCAGGGGAAAGGCACAACCATCGCCTCCTAATGATAGAACATAAGACCTATGATGCCCTTGCCTTTTATTTTATCGAGCAGACGGATGACTCTTGACCTCCAGTTTTGAAAGACAGCAAAAGATGGTCGTGTCAACATAGATTGTGCATCCATGTTAATATATTGGTTGAGATTTACTATATATAGCCCGTTGATATACCAGTCTAAAAAGAGGAAAGCAAGGACAACAATAGGCATCTAAAACATAAAGTGATGTCTCGTAAATATTTTGGTGCTTCTCCAATCACCATGATTTTTTTGTTTGTAGAGTCTTGCCAACTATGGTTTGCTAGGGTATTTCTTTGCAGTTGAATTATACATATAAAATCACTCCAGATATGATATACTCCCTCTCTCTTTCTTTAAAAAAGCTGCTCAACTTTATCTAAATACTAGACTATTTCTCACTCTTATTTCTATGTACGCCGCAAAAATGTGATTCTAAGTTGAGCAAGTTATTTTAGGAGGAACGGAATATAATACATGGTCTTGGGGTTTAGCTTTGGCAGTTGGGGTTTTCCTTTTATATTATCTCCATCCCACTGTAATTGAAGCTTCATCAATGAGTTAGTGTTGGTGTAGTCAAATTCTCCATAATATAACAGATATTTAACACAAAAATTTGCTAAAAACATATCTACATATTTTGCTCTTCCGCAGCAACGCGCGGGCATTGTCCTAGTACCTACTAATAAAGGAAGGAAGGTTTCTCCCCTAATTTTTCGTCCGTTTTTTAACTACCCATATTTGTAAGTTGAAATTACCACAGCTGCCACCACGTAAAGAGAAAAACGATTCGTCAAGTCAATGTTGAGCGTGCGTATGCGGCTGGTTGGCTCTATCGTGCACATAAGGCTGATTGGATGGGCCGCAGCAGCTGCTAGCTGGGCCTGTTAAGCACGTAGCTCTTATTTATGTTTCTTTATATTATAACCAGTATCATTTAGTCCCACCTTGCTTCTTTATAACCAGCCTCACATGTTTATATACGCTTGCAAATGCCTGTCATCAAGCGACTTGGCAATCGCAGCAGAACATGAAGGAATCATGGGCTTAAAAATCTCAGCAGTACGGAAAGGAATCCTTGGCTTTGAAAGGAAAGGAATCGTTGGCTTTGAAAATCTCGACATAACGGAAAGGTATCCTGGTCTATCAGAAAGGAGAAGAGTGACAGTATCACCAGAAAACCAACCCGACAATTAAACGGGAGAAAGACCGTGGCCAGAGTAAGAGGAGGGAGGTGCGTGTGTGAGCTTGCCTTATGAGTGGAATAGCGCCCAGCCCAGAAAGCAGAAGTCACCGAAAAAGATGTGCATCTAAG
The DNA here is from genome assembly GCF_022539505.1 of Lolium rigidum. NCBI lineage: Eukaryota > Viridiplantae > Streptophyta > Magnoliopsida > Poales > Poaceae > Lolium > Lolium rigidum. The sequence continues at coordinate 30,651,304 of NC_061509.1, forward strand.
ATCCAGTTCCACGCAAATCGGGTTGTGTATATTCTCTTACTTCATGCTAAGATTTTTTTCTCATTAATCTCATAAAGAGTTCTGCTTAGTTCCTGAAAAACAGTCAGTGTACCAGTAGCCTGCACAGACTCTTGCATCATTCTAATTAGGCTGTTTAAATATCGGTTAAAATTAATTCTATATAGGGTGCATGAGGAAAAAGAGAACGGCAAACTGTATCGAGCGCGCCAAGGGCTGACCAAGGACCGCAACTCGTGTGCATACATGATATAGTTTTCGCACACTAGATAGACAAATCTCCTAATCCTTAAAGCAACCCAAGTTCCGCTATGCTTGAATAAGATGTTGAGTTGTGTGATGTATATATTCAGACTTCGGTGTGATTAGGATACATATTATTGAGTTATATTTTTCAGCATTTTTAGTGGATAAAGTATACCGAGTTCAATGGCCAACGATGTTTAAACATATTTACTGAAGTTCCAAAGGCGTTGATTGCTCTTGCTCCATCGTCGCAGTTATCCTTTCCAAACATGTGTGTCATTATAATTTTTTTCCTAAAAATGATTAGATTCCCCCGGAGGTTGGGGTGCGACCAACCTCTGGGTCGTCCATCATTGGATGCGCCTCATCCTCCTGGGCCAGCGCGTGAGACACGTCCTAGCATGGGCCCCTCCCAAGTTCTTATCTCGTGAGTCAAACACCACATCGTTTTCCACCATGGGATCGAGAGAGATCATCCCGCGCGCTTTCGTTACCCATCCAGCACCACCACCCTCCCATGCAGCGCCACCGCCATCGCCTCTCAAAGCCACGAGCCACCTACCTACACCACACCGCCCTATGTCCCAAGAGGTTGTCGCCGACGTCCACCGCGCGGGCCACCACAAATCCAGTGGTCCACCGTGTCGATGCCCTGCAGCACCTCCGCCAAAGAGGATTGTGGCCGCCAGTAGTGCCGACAAGTGAGATCAGGAGATGCTCCAAGGGGGAGGAGGCGATGCTCAGAGGGGTGTGTGGCAATGCTACAAATGAATCTCGGCGTTGCTACATGGGGCATGAGGCGGTGCTGCGATGAAACACAATCGGTACTACGAAGGAATTTGGTGGTGCTACTGGAGTGTGCGACGATGCTGCAAATGAACTATGTCGGTGCTGCGAAGGAACTCCGGTCGTGCTATGAGGGGGTGTATGAAGGTATTGCCATTGTTGGGGCAGTGCTTCCATCTGGAGGTGCTGATGCTGCCATAGGTGGGCGACGCTGGTATAAATGAATAGCTAGAGTGCTACCTATGAAGAGCGCGGGTACTACTATATATTGATTAATGCTGGTGCTGCAAGGAGCAATCGGTTGTGCACCAAGGACCTTGCCGAAGGCCTCTAAAAGAAATGTTGCGATGTTGTAATATACAAATCTTTTGCTACAGTTGCTATGCAATTTTGCTTCATTAGAAGACTTTTGTTTGCTACAGGGTCTCTGACAAGTCTCCGGTGAGCTCTGTCTGACGTGTCTTATTATTAATATTTTTAGGTGAACGATTTTGTTTTAACAAAGCAAAAGTGGGGTTTTGGAGGCAAAACCGGATATAGAAGTCAATATGACAGTTGTGAGTGATTAGATCTGACAGCGCGACCCGGAGGCTAGGATATTTTTATCCTTCGAGATTATTACCACTGTCCTTTTTTCTCCCGATGCAACGCATGGGCATTTGTGCTAGTTTAATAGTAAAGATAAGATTAGTTCACCTTCTGTGTTTTGGAATGACTCTTTCTTAATCAAGGAAGGGACTATATACTTTTTAATCATCGTGTACATTGGATTGTCTGTAAGATAGAACACAGTACACGTACTGGAGATCAAGTTTCTAACGTAATGTATATGCAAGTGCAATCGTCATATTTTCTAAAAATAAGATGCATTTCTATGTTTATGAGCTAGCTTGTTCGGGAACTTCCAATCACTGGTGTAATTTGCAGGTGTCCTTTCAAGGTTGAGCACAACTTTGTGCTTTTTTTTGTACTATTATTCACGGAATTATTATTGACCAATACAAAATGTAGTTCGTGCTCCATTCTTTCTGCTCACTTTCGATCATTTTTTGGTCTATGGTCACCTACCACCATTTCAGAATCTGGTTAAAGTGCAGCTCTTTTGTAACTAATCAACATATGTACAAATTTACACATTTAATTTTCTTTTTCATGTCTATATATCTATAGAATTCCTTTTTATTATCTATCTTAAAAATAGCGGGCGCAGCAAGGCGCGCTATTATGGTCTAGTTTATCCATTAAAGCAGGAAGAGTTTCTGGCATCTTATTGCGAGGAAACATGGTGCCATAGACCAGAGACAAAGTCCTCGTACAGAAGTCGAGATAATCGCGAACCTGAAGCGCGCGATCCTGAAATCTGACGATCTGGCGAGTCCGTTCAGGCGTGCCCCAAAAATTTGAACCATGATCATGCGCAAGCCGAAGAAGTGCATTGGATCGAGCTTCGACACGTTCATCTTCAGTAGCAGCATCCAAAAAAGAACCTATTTTTTAAAGAATCAGTGAGCAACGAGGAGATAAGCAAAAAGGAAAAGAAAAAGCACGACAATGATAATGAAGCACACCTGCCATGTCCAAGCTAGCATCTGTCAGCAGTTGAAGCATAAAATTTTCGCGGGATGTAGCTGCAACAGCTTCAGCAACGGCGGAGTCCTTCTCAGATATGGCATCTTGAGCTTGTTGGAGCGCAATCTTTTCCCTTTCAGAAGATTTTCGAGATTGTTCCATGAGCATAAGTGATTGCTTCTTCGTGGACTGGAGCTGTTGTCGAAGTTTTTCCAAATCTTCCGCCGAATTTTTACTCGAAGAATTTTCAACAAATTCAACAGAGACAGGGGTTTTCTTCGAATGAGACGAAGGAAAAACCTCGAAAGGACCAGGAGTTGCCGTATAGTTGTCAAAAATTAACTGAAAACAGAAATTTCGACATCAATCATTGAGCAAAGATAGATTTCCATTCATTCTCATAATATATACATGTCTATTACAAAAGAAGGACCTCTAGAGAACTACTGAAACAGTTATCGCCAAGAACACTACGGCGACAATGCCAAAAGGGGGAGATAAAACTAAAAAGAAAAAAAGCAAAGTGGTCTACTTGACCTCCGGTTTTGAAGAACTCGGAGCAGGTGCTGGCTTATATCCCAGAGTGGCGAGGATCTTCTTCGAATTGGGCTTTGCCGCTTTAATTAGCGACTGCCACTTCTTCGTTTTGATCTTCCCCGTGTCGCCAACTTTCGACCAGTCGACTTGTTGTTGACTCTCTGCAATCAAGGCCACTGTACCTTCGACGCCAACCTTTAGTCCTTCTTGACGAAGTTGGAGTCCAAGGTCTTCATTACCAGTGAAGCACTTGGCGAGATCAATGAAAACTGCGGGTTCCTCCTTTTTATGGAAGAAATAGGGGAAGAGCCGCGACAGGCCAGCTTCAGCTTCAGCTAATCCGTTACGAGCTTCCGTCCCATGAATTTCGAGGAGAGAAAGCGCATCGAGAAGCTTGTCATCCTCAGGATTTTCCAGCTCGTATTCTTGATGTGTTCTCCATGCTTAAAGCATAAAAAAGAGAAGGTTATCGAAAGGAAAAAAAGGGGAGAGACCAAAACATGACGTGACAAAACAGCAAGGGTGTGAGGACTTACTAACAAAACGTCGACTCTGAGTTTCCAGTCGACTGAGGATCTCTTCTTCTCGAGCAGAATGCTGAGCTACATTTTCTTCTAAGGCCCTTTTTGCGTCGTCGAGTCTTTTTTGAAGATCCTCGACGGTTTTCGTGTGAGCACTCTCGCTTTGTTCTAATTCAATAGCGAGGGCATCAGCACGTTTGTTGGCCTTTGCCAGTTTATCTGCCAACATAAAGACAGATAAGCATTGCAATACAAGATAGTGACAGAAGAAAATCGACAAGGAAAGTTGGACAGAACAAGTAAGTACCTTCAAGTTCGCCGGCATAATCGCGGTATGATACGTCCATTTTGCATCACTATTTTATACCATAATTTGCTGTTATTCATTGATATATTTCATGTTTAGAGATGATACTTATGTTATTTCATCTATTTTGCATGTTTCATGATCATTGGAGAATTATTCACCGGAGCCAGGATTCTGTCGGAAAAAGCACCGTCGAGACGCCATATTTCCGAAGATCAACAATTGACGGAAATTACACGTAAATTCCTATTTTTCCGTGAAGACGAAGGGAGCCAAAAGGAGGAGCCGGGAGGAGCCACCATGGCCCCCCCATAGGCCGGCGCGGCCCGTGCCTGGCCGCGCCGCCTTGTGGGGAGGGGGCCCACAGCCCCCTCTGGCCGCCTCTCCTTCGCGTACTTCTTCGTCCCGAAAACCTAAGCCACAGAAGGTACCTGACGAAGAGTTACAGCCGCCTCTGCGGGGCGGAGAACACCAGAGAGAAAAGAGCTCTCCGGCGGGCAGGAATCCGCCGGGGAAATTCCCTCCCGGAGGGGGAAATCGACGCCATCGCCATCGTCATCGAGCTGGACATCATCTCCATCATCATCATTATCATCTCCATCATCTTCACCGCCATCACCACCGCTGCACCTCGTCACCGCTGTAACGATTTGGGTTGGATCTTGATTGTTTGATAGGGGAAACTCTCCCGGTGTTGATTTCTACTTGTTATTGATGCTATTGAGTGAAACCATTGAACCAAGGTTTATGTTCAGATTGTTATTCATCATCATATCACCTCTGATTGTATTCGTTTAGTTCTTGAGGACATGGGTGAAGTCTAAATGTTAGTAGTGAACTATGGTTGAGTAATATTCAATGTTATGATATTTAAGTTGTGGTGTCATTCTTCTAGTGGTGTCGTGTGAACGTCGACTACACGATACTTCACCATTTATGGGCCTAGGGGAGTGCATCTTGTATTCGGTTGCTAATTGCGGGGTTGCCGGAGTGACATAAACCTGAGCCCCCGTTGGTATATCGATGCAAGAGGGATCGCAGGATCTCGCAGTTTAAGGTCAGTGGTTAGATTTATCTTAATTACTTTCTTGTAGTTGCGGATGCTTGCAAGGGGTATAATCACAAGTATGTATTAGTCCTAGGAAGGGCGGTGCATTAGCATAGGTTCACCCACACAACACTTATCAAAACAATGAAGATTAATTAGATGTATGAAGCGAAAGCACTAGACTAAATTCCCGTGTGTCCTCAAGAACGTTTGGTCATTATAAGTAAACAAACCGGCTTGTCCTTTGTGCTAAAAAGGATTGGGCCACTCTCTGCAATTATTTCTCTCGCACTTTACTTACTCGTACTTTATTCATCTGTTACATCAAAACCCCTTGAATACTTGTCTGTGAGCATTTACAGTGAATCCTTCATCGAAACTGCTTGTCAACACCTTCTGCTCCTCGTTGGGATCGACATTCTTACTTATCGAAGATACTACGATACACCCCCTATACTTGTGGGTCATCACGGTACCCGATAAATTGGGTACCAAAGCGGACGAGCTCTTTCATAAAAGGCTGAAGAGATTACCATGCAAAAAAGGTCAATATATGAAGAAGAAAAAGTCGACATCAACGAGAAAAAAGAGGAAAACTCCAAACAAAAAGTCAATACAGAACAAAAAAGAATGATTTACCTCTTCCATCAAAGAAGTCGAGGAACAACCAGCTAATATGGTTGGTTCCTTGGCTAACTCTACCCTGGCTCTCTTCGGGGAAGGAGCTTGAGGGCTTACAGCTGGTGTTGGACGTTCAGGGTTTTGTGGAGGAGGTGAAGTCTCGTCGCCATCAGGACGAGCTTCTGAGATAACTAAAGTACGAGACGTGCTCGTTCGAGCAGTTTCGTCAATAGGTGCATTTTCCTCTTCATCGTCACTGCCATAAATATAGCGACAAGATAAAATAGCAATTTCAAAAAACATCGACAAAGGGAAAAATACAGTACATGGCAATTTCAAAGAACTTACGAGCTGACGAGAGCAGCACCGTAAAGATCCAAAGTTTCTTCCTCGGCATTGGGTGCAGTCTTTTCAGCACGGGAAGTATTAGCTTTGGAGGCGCCAGAGTCGATAGCTTCATCCCTTTTCCTTTTGCCCTTTGGAGAAGCAGCAGGGAGAGATGAGCGTGTCGATGAAGAAACTTCCGTTTCATTCTCTTTTTCAAGTGAAGTCGCGGATTTCTGGGAAACCCCGACTCCACTTTCAGGGCGAGAAGCACCCTGGTTGTCGTCGGTGACAACAGCCCGTTCTTCGACTTCCCCACCCTCGGGAAGGGGAGGAAGAGAAGATAGAACAAGGTGACCCTATGGAATATAAAAAATCGACAAAACAGTTATATGTCGTCGTCAATAAAAGATCGACAAGAAAATCTGACAAGACAATATAGTAGTCGCAAAAATTAATTACCTCAGGAAGAAGATTGGCGCTGCAAAAAGGTGTAACCTTGCAAGAAGATGGAATGGTGTCCTTCTTGCTAAGTTTGGAGATTCTTCGGATTAGCTTCTCCAAATCTTTTGCAGAAAGATCTGTGGAGAGCCTCTCGACATCTTCATCACCAGCATACATCCAAAGGGGATTTTTTCGAGCTTGCAGAGGCTGCATTCTAATCCTAAGGAAGTAGGCTGTGATTTGGATACCCGATAGTTCCTTGCCACGGGTACTTTGAAGTTAACGGATGCGACTCATCAGCGCCTCTGTCGCCAATTTCTCTTCTTCTGAAGCTTCAGCATCCCAGGAGCGGCGGCGAAGAATTTTGGCCTTTCCGTCAAAAGGGGCGATGTTGTACTCCATTGAATCAGAGCTTTCCTCGTGCACATACAGCCACCTCTTGCGCCAGCCTTGGACAGAATCAGGAAATTTGACGTCGAAATAATCGACGTCAGATCGAACACAGATGACGACGCCGCCAATATTATAGGCGACGCCATGGGAGCCATTACGGCGGAGGCAGAAGATGCGTTTCCACAGAGCCCAGTTACGTTGGACTCCAAGAAAGCATTCGCACAATGTGATAAAGATCGACACGTGCAAGATAGAATTGGGCGTCAGCTGGTGAAGCTGAAGCCCATAAACAAAAAGAAGACCGCGCAAAAACTCGTGGATAGGAGGGGAAAGACCGCGGATGAGATGGTCAATAAAACTAACCCAGTACTCTATTGGAGGCTTTGGGTAGCTCTCCTCGTGGGGGAAGCGCAGTGAATCCTTCTTCTTGGTGAACCCCAACCTCTTCAGCAGGTTCATATCCTGGTTGGAGATCTTGGATCTCTCCCACTCCAGATCCTCGGTGGCCATTGGGGATTGTTGGACTGCTGAGCTGAGTGTGTCGCGGGGAGGATGATGTCCACTCGAATGGAGTAGAACAACACGAGCTCGGCGGAGCGCACGAAGCAATGGGTAATGGGGAATCTTTTGGCAGAAGCGCAGATGGGCGGCGTAAGCGAAAGTGACAGAGGAAGAAGAAGACGGGATTAAATAGAGGTGCGGCGAATCGACGCAACCGTTGGATAGAAAAATTGTGGCGCAGATGGATTACACGTGGACAAGTGATAAAAATGGACTTTCACTGAGAAAAGAAACGACAGAGGGCACAGTGCGTGCGCCAGAAAAAGTGGAGGACGTGTGTCCCCCACTTGCACGACGTGTCAGTCAGATGAGGAATTTGGACCCACAAGGCAGTGAGAGGAGCGGTTTTCGCATGTTTCCAATACAGAAATCGTGGCTATCATCAGCAATGACGTCATTATGGTAAGAGAAGAACTCGACTAAAAAGCTGAGCGAGAATATCGACAACGGAAGATTATTTCGAGAGCCTTTGATCAAATACAAGTTTTTGCCCAAATGCTCGGGGGCTACTTTGGAAAAATAGAAAACTTCGAGTATGACAAGATAGAAATGGCGAGAGCCTATGACCAAATGCAAGCATTTGTTCATAGCCTCGGGGGCTACTCCCATCGGGAGCGCTGGTCGCGCACCCGATAGATATGAAAATATCAAGAAGGATTACAAATATAGCAGCAGAGGATATTAATCTGTGGAGCCTACACCCAAGCACAAGTTCTTGGCTGTAGCCTCGGGGCTACTCCCATCGGGAACGCCGTTCGCGTGCCCGATGAATTTTGATTAAAATAAAGAAATGCAGTGAGCATATTCCGAGTTACACGTATAACTCTACATATACTCCCATCGGGAAGACAAAATAAGTCATTAAAATATGACTCGATAAAATGTGCTATTCCAGCAGCCGAAAAGCACTCGACAATATATTCTCAGAGCGCTATAAGTCGCGAATAAATCTCTGAATGCCACAAATCTTTGCGAAGGTGAGACCCCAGATCCGTTCTGAGCGGCGTGGCACCGTCTCTGACGACGGATTGCTACTTTTTTCCGTATCAACAGATGCGAAGAAAAATCCTAACGAACGCGTTAGGTACCCGATAAAATATGACTGGGACTCGACAGAATGGTAAGACCTTAAGCGGCACCTGTCAAAGTTTACACCAGTATCCCGAGATCATGTCCAGGGACGTGATCTTGAAGTAGGTTTTTGCGGATTGCCACTAGAGCAGTTAACTAGTACCTAATCCGTCAGATGAACTAGCCCCAACTACCGTTATCCCTGTCCAAAATAATATTTGCATATCGAAAGGTTATGTAATGAGTAAAATTGGAGATTTTCCCTGATTCTTCGATTCAAGAAAAATCTCGGGGGCTACTGACATAGGCATCCCCAATGGGCCTCGCCAAGATGGTACCCGGGGTTTACTGAAGACCCAGGACTCGAAGAATAAGAAGACTCGGAAGCCCATTTAGTGTTAAGGAAAGATAGATTGTATTAGGAAAGATAGAGATTTGTAATCTTACGGGCTGAATACGAAACCCTCCCGAACTCTGTAACTTGTGTATTACGAAACCCTCGGCTCCACCCTCTATATAAGGGGGAGTCGAGGACAAAGAAAGGATCGAATCTACTGTCAACAGAACCCTAGTTTTCACAATCAGCGAGTACTTTTCGGCTGAAACCTTCGAGATCTACTTGCCCTCTACTTCTAGCAAAACCCTAGTCTACAATCTGTAGGCATTGACAAATTAATCCTTTGTCACCAGCGCCGGCCCCGAGCGCCCCTGCCTTGACACCGCCTCGCCCAGCCGGGTCCTCTGCCGCGACAGAGAATTCAGCGTTTTCTCTACCGCGGCAGGACTTCTGGCAGTTTCTCTGCCGCGGACGGCGGCCACGACAGGAACTCCTGCCGCACCTCCCGCTCGGGCCGCCGCCGCACGCCGTGTCCCTACCACGGCTTCTGCCGACGCCGCCTCGGCGGCCTCCTCGAGTGGGGCCTCCGACCCTCGGCGCACGCGCTCCGGGCACCAAGTGCGTCCCGTGGACAGGCTCAACCTCTCCACCGTGGACTCCGTCACCGACATCGTCCCTACCACCTTCCGCCAGGCGATGCAGGATCCTCAGTGGCGTGCTGCCATGTCCGCTGAGTACCAGGCTCTCGTCGACAACAACACTTGGTCACTCGTTCCTCGCCCTCTGCGTGCCAACGTCGTCACTGGCGAGTGGATCTTTCGTCAGAAGTTCCACTCGGATGGCACCCTTGCGCGCAACAAGGCCCGATGGGTTGTTCGTGGGTACTCCCAGCGCCCCGGCATCGACTACGAGGAGACGTTCAGCCCTGTTGTCAAGCCTGCTACGATCCGTCTCGTTCTGCACATTGCTGTCTCCAGCTCCTGGCCCATACGGCAGCTTGATGTGAAGAACGCGTTCCTGCATGGCTCCCTGGAAGAGGTGGTCTACTGTCAGCAGCCCCTGGGTTTGTTGATGCCTCTCGCCCTGACCACGTATGTCGCCTCCACAAGTCCATGTATGGCCTGAAGCAGGCCCCTCGTGCCTGGTACCACCGGTTCGCCTCCTACATCGCCACTCTAGGATTTGTTGCCTCCGCCACGGACACGTCTCTTTTTGTCCTCCACTCTGCCGCAGACACGGCGTACTTACTACTCTATGTGGATGACATCATCGTCACCGCCTCGTCGACGAGCTTTCTTGAGGGGCTTCTTGCGCGTCTTCATAGCGAGTTCGCCATGACTGATCTCGGGGACCTCCACTACTTCCTGGGTATGAAGGTCAGCCGGTCCCCGGCTGGTCTCTTTCTGTCACAGCGACACTATGCTCTGGATATCCTACAGCTGGCTGGCATGTCTGACGGTCACCCCTCGCCTACACCGGTCAACACGTCCTCGAAGCTCTCTGCTTCCAACGGTGAGCTTCTTCCCGACGCCACCGACTATAGGAGCATCGTAGGCGGCCTTCAATACCTCACACTGACGCGCCCCGATATCTCCTACGCTGTTCAGCAGGCCTGCCTTCACATGCATGCTCCGCGCACGTCTCACTTGGCTCTCGTGAAACATGTTCTGCGGTATGTTCGGGGTACACTGGAGTTTTGCCTCCAGCTCCATGCCTCCTCGTCGACCGCCCTTGTGGCCTACTCCGACGCCGACTGGGCGCCGGCTCTCCGGACTCGCGCCACTCCACCTCCGGTTACTGCGTCTACTTCGGTGATAGTCTCATCTCTTGGTCCTCCAAGCGACAGACCACCGTGTCCCGTTCCTCTGCAGAGGCTGAGTACCGCGCCGTCGCCGAGTGTTGTTGGCTCCGCCAGTTGCTCGAGGAACTTCATCGCCCCATGAGCTTCGCCACGGTTGTCTACTGTGACAAAGTCTCCGCCATCTACATGTCCTCGAATCCGGTGCAACATAAACGTACCAAGCACATCGAGATAGACATCCACTTCGTCCGCGAGAAGGTTTGCCTGGGAGCGGTCCGTGTTCTACATGTTTCGTCCTCCCAACAGTTCGCAGATGTCATGACGAAGGGATTACCGAGTCAACTCTTCCTCGACTTTCGGTCCAGTCTCAACGTCCGAGAACCTCCCGCTGGGACTGTGGGGGGTGTTAGATTGCACATATTGTATTTACAGTAGGACTGTATTGTAATTATAACCAAACCCTAGGCCTCTAGCCTATTATATAAACACCGGAACTCCACGTCATTATACGTGTGAGGCTTCCCCAAAACCCTTCTACAATTTCAGACTGGTGACAGACTGCAGCAACGTTGTGCGCAACGTCACAGGGGAGGGCATGGGATCTTATGGCCATGTCGTTCAGGAAATTAAAGCAAGAATCGGGCCTTTTGAGCATGTCGTGTCTGTCCATGAGAAGAGGACAGCAAATGCCGATGCACACAACCTAGCGAGCTCTATTCATCTTGCTACTGGTAGGCATATGTCTGGTTTCAGTTACCACCGGATGGTGTTTGTGAAAAATATGTAAACAAAACAATCAATGAAGTGATGGAGATTTCTCAAAAAAAAAAATTTGGGGGCCATAGCCTCTCTTCTTTCTCAAATTAGGATGCCCGCAATCACGATGGTCGTGTTCCATGACGATCGGCAAGGGTGTTTGTACCGGTTTTTGTCCGGTCTTTCGTTAGCTTTGCCCAAGAACAGCAAGAGCAAGGCATAGGCGTATGATTCTGCTTGTATTACAGGATGATAGGGTTGGCACACACAATCGTGAGTTCCATGAACCGAATAAGAACACTAATGATTCTGCTCGTTGCATTACAGGTTGTTTTAATTCACGAGATGGTCCATGTGCATGTATTTTTAAAATTTCGGAAATGTGAGAACCGATAAGTACTCTGCCTGATAGGTTCATCAGCATATAATGAAGAATCAGATATGAAATACTGCTTAATTATTGCAATAGATATGCTTAACTCATGCAACGATCAATTTTTTATTGTGCATCATCTAAGAAAACGTTCTGATTACAAATTTCAGCATTTCGCAGATATATTTTGACAGCCCAGCAGCAGCTACTAGGGAGTCATGTAATCTCCTAATCTCCTAAGATTTGGCTTCGGGGGGACAGCAACATTGGTCTGGCTGCCGGCAATAGGCCTTGGACGTTGGCATCTCTTCGTGCGTGCACTGGTTAAAGCACTCCGGCTGGCTGCAGTTTGCCAGACTAGCGCAGTACTCTGCACAGAAAATTCATCAACACATTCAGATTCACACAAAGTATATGCGTATAAGGATTAGGATATCTATTGCATAACAAGAAATCAATAATTTACTCGCAGAGAAAGAACGAAAGAAAAAAAAGAAAGAAAGAAGAAAGAAAGTCACCAGCAGACAACACAGTGGGCGCCATGACCATGAGCGCTACGATGCACAAAACAATTGTGCTGCTCTTGCAGAACGCCATGACGAGATGGTATAGGTAACCTTTTGTTTCTTCTGCTCTTGCTCTGCCAAAGTGTGCTGATGCAGATTATTCTTTAGAGCTGTTTATATAGACGGAGATGCGGTACAGATTAGTAAGGAATTAATTCGATTGATTGTGCATATCTAGAATTACCTTATATACGTAACTGTCATTCAACGCTTCCCAGATATGCAATACTACCGTATTAAGTATTTACCATGCATAATGTGTCCATTAATGTACACGTTTAATTTTTCTGTAAAATAGGAAGTGTTTTATCATCTTTCCTGGTACTAGTAATTAAGTTTCTCCCCGTTTGACTTGGTCACGTTATTTGCTTTTGGTCTTAGGCTTGTTTTGTTTGGTCATCGTGAGTGACCAGCACAAGCTGTTCCTGAAAAATACATGGTCATACTGCGCATAAATATCAATGTTACACGTACCTAAGATACAGACCGTTGTACCTTGTATGCTAAAGATACCGATATATTGATGTTTATTCTCAACGGGAAGATCCGTGCGAAAGCAGGTGTTTGATACATAAAAAATATGGCAACCGCAAGCTGCAAGTCACAGAAAAGACATTACTACTGAAGAATGGCTTGAGAAACATAAATAGATTAGCCAGCCTCTGAAATCCTTTTATATTTTCCCATATGAGTTGAGCAGGACCAACACTAGGCACCTCTGGCAATAGAACGAGCAGATGCTTCAGGCCGCATGTTTCTCCGGTGCCTTCATCATTCCTCTCAGATAGCGGGTATTTAACTGCACTTATTAATTTGTTTCTCCCCTATTCTCCAGGAAAATCGCCATGTGCAAGCAACTCATGGCTCTGCAGCTTCTACTTCCAATGGTTAAGTTCATTTGCCTATTTCAAGGCACACACACATCGCTCACAAGCTCAACCTTCAGCGACACCTCTTTCTGTCTGAAAACAAGCCATAGGTTGTTCAGACCCTTGACTCTGAAGATATTGCAAACTACGGGATAGATTTGCAGATCAGGCCTGTTGTCTTCTTGATCGAAAAGGAATGCTAGAACATGGAAATAAAACAGAGATATATCAGCAGAGAAGATAACATGGAGAAATGCTAGGATTCAGCACAATGCATCATGCGCAATTATCTGTAACAGCCTGGAGCATAACCTGTGTGGCCTTTCCCCACGAGTTTGATCTTATGTGATGCTCTGTAGTCTGTACATGCTAAATGTTTGTACTGTAACATGCAATCCTAATCAATAGATATAGCCCTGAGGGGGTCTCTGCCATAGAAGAATTAACCTCACCTTAGAGTATCTCCATCAGGCGATGTATAACGCGACGCTATAAATCGGCTTCAGAGCGCGCGCTATGTGGATGCAGCGCGCGGCACCGGCGAGAGCTTCGCCGGGTGGTGTAAACCGCCGAGCCAAAATCCAGCGCTAAAATCCAGCGCTGAAACGGTCATTTTGCAGATGCGCTAAAATGCAGCCCCAAAAACCACATTGTCACACAATTGCACATCTAAATGGATCAAACAAAACCTAAAAATAGACTGAAAATATAAATATATTAGATAGTTCAACCCACATTTGCTACAACCAAATTTAAAACTAAAGATAGACTACACTAATCGGACCACTCGAACTCGGAGGAGTCCTTTGTTGTGGACGACACCGGAGTCGACGACCACTTGAACTCGGAGGAGGAAGAGTCAACGGTGATGGTCCACGGACCGGCGCCCTTCTTCTTCTCCTCCTTCCTCCTCGCGGCCTTCTCCTCCTTGTCCCTCTTCGTGGCCTCCTTCTTGGCCCTCCTCACCCCCGATCTTTCTTCTTCGCCGCCTTCATCTCTGCCTTCTCGGCAAAGAAGGCGACCTCCGCGGCCACATCCTTCGGGAAGCGTCGCGCCCACTCGAGGCGTATGCGCTCGTCCCGCTTAGCGACGAGGATGCGCTGCTCGAGCTCACGATGGCGCTGCATCGCCTCCTACGTGAGGGCCGGCGGCGGCGCGAGGTCTTCGACTTGCTGGCGCGTCCAAACGTGAGTGAAGTTCATCGAACGGTGAGGACGGCCGATGCGCTAGGCCATCGCGTCGTACGCGCGCGCCGCCTCGTGCGTGCCGAGGCCGATACGCTCGTCGCCACTCCAAATCTCCGCACCGCGGTACCTGGAGCTCAAGCGGCGGCGGGGAGGCATCACGGCGGATATAGCTGAGCATTTCTCGGGCCAGGCCGACCAAGGCCCGACGTGAAAAATCTCAGCCCAGGCCCGGCCCGACCGTCGGGCCGAAAAATGGGCCCAGGCCTGGCCCATCACATAGAAAGCCCGTCGGGCCTCAGGCCGGGCCGCTTCACTAAATTGCACAAATTGATGGCCCAGGCCCGGCCCATGCTGACCATCGGGCTAAAAAACCCAGGCCCGGCCCAGAGGCATGGTCGGGTCAGGCTTGGCTCGGGAATTTGGCCGGGCCGGGCCGATCGGGCTGGGCTGCCCATGGCCAGGTATGCGGCGGAGAGACGCGCGGCCTAAGGTGGAGCGGCGCGCTGGGTGAGGTGGAGCTGTGCGAACTTTTCAAGAGGTTGGGTGGTTGGGTGCGCGCGCCTTATTTAATAGTGCGCACTAGGATGGCGCAGAATCCCGCACGTTAACTGCTGGGCTTCGCGCGTCCGCTCCCGCGCGCTGCATTTCAGCGGGTTTTTTTTTAGCGCGCGCAGTTTACAGCGCCTACCACACGTCCACACTAGTGCGACTCAGGCCTATATTGTAAGCGCTAGTTGGTTTACTCCTTGTATACACGTTACTGCATTTGTCCTTTTACTTGCGCCGTGTACTGCTTAAGAACCTAACTAATTTATCTACCGTGACCTCGCTACTTACATGGCGTCAACCAAATTTATCAGTACCCTAGCATTGTACCATGTAACTAAAATTCTGAAACCTTAATCGGGAATTATGCCCATCATGGCATGATCAAAAGATCACCCTTAAGACGGGCAACCGGAGAAAAATTACCAAACTTACTAACAACAGCCAACAACAGCATAGGGAAACAAAGCACTACCAACACACCTACCAGCTAGTGACACGTTTCATCACAAGATCCATGCTGCCTCCAAGTTATCCCCTTTCCTGTTGACTAGAGTGGCATCCTGCTCTTCAGATTCAGTCACCATAACAAGGATTCTCCAGCAATGAATAACATGAGACAAATATATATCCTGCTGTAAAGAAGAAAAATACCCACATATGAAGAAAATGCAAAAGGGAGACAGGCGTGCCATGTAAATCAAAGTATCTCCATGACATGCAGAAAACCAGCCAGCTCACAATACAATTTTTGTGCCCATTAAGGGCGAACAAAGTTAATTAGCTATCAGGCATTTATGACAGAGCAATACCTCTTCCATATGTATAGGCACAGGAAGCACAGATAAATGTGAGTGAAACATTTGGTCTAAGAAGTAAGGACAATCTTTGAATCAATCTAGAAATTATGGAAAACCAAAATAATTGCAATGATCGCTATAGATTTGCACTCTATGACCAAACATATGAAGATCTTCATCTCACTACATGGGCAATGAAGTCTACTATTATGTCCATGGTAGGCCAAAAAAATATGCAACAAATAACGAACAAATACCTAACACTTTTTCTGGAGTTACTGAAGCATAAAATCTCTACGAGATATTTGCCCATATCACTTCAGCCTATACAGCTCAAGAGTTCAGTTTACGTGTTATACTCTTCAGTAACATTGCTTGCTAAAAAACTACAGTAACAACAGTACTTGACACATAGCACTAATTAAGTTCACAACGTAAATTAAGACATGTCAGCAAGAAATCATGCAGAACTGCAGAAACAACATCATCTCTTGAGAGACCGAAAATACTAGCTATGCTACCTCTTTTGGGAGAAGAATATAGAGATTGGATCAAAGGTGGTACAGCAAACTGTAAAGTTTTAAAAATGGGAAGACTGAGTTGCTGTCTGAAGATGTGTTTTTAAGCTAATTAAACAACAGATCATGTAGCTGACACTGCAAGAAATTAGAGATTCATTATGAGATAATCCATTCCCGGTTACATACGCCAACGGGCAATGACACAGCTAAATTCACAAGATTAATGACAAAAGCCAACACCACACTATAGGAGAACAAGTACCGCTGCACAAAAGCAGCTACTAAACACTGACTCAACTGATCATAAGACCCATGTCGCCTCCAAGTGGTGATCTTTCCTGAAGAGGGTGAGAGTGGCCTGCTTCTCTTATTAATATTCCAACCATATGTAGTCAATGAGTCGCATTGGCGGGGTTCACCATTTCTGGAAATAAAGTTGTCAGTGAGATTAAAAAAAGGAGAAAACATGACTTTAAAAAATTGCCTATTAGGTAGACATAAGCATAATTACGTGTTACGTTCGGGTGTTACATAGCACTCATAGTTTGCTTAAAAGATATGTGTATCACAACTGAAACATCAAATGTAACTTTTGATCTGATTTATGTTATTACTTGAGAATTATTCCCAGATCATAAAACAAAGGGCATACACACATACCTCGAGGAGTGTAGAAACTCATGTATGGCATCAAATAATGGAAGATTTCTCTCTTCCATAGCTTCTTCACACTTCGTGACTTGAGACTAATCCCGTATATACCAAGATCTGTGGTCACGAAAATGGTATCACTACCCTCCATAGATCCAACCAGTGTAAGTCTTAACTTGGGATTTTGGATGGGGAGGAGTTCTTTCAGATTGATGACTCTATGTTGAGTCCATGACAGAACTCCGTCGAAACCCATCTGCCTTGACCACATGTGGAGGTTTAACATGTCCAATCGTGCAAACCCCAAACTACCATCCTCCGTCGCCATGAGGATAGTTTCACTATCACCTTCTGCGCCAGTCTCCAGCGGCGGCACATCAATCAGTGATAAGCAATTAGATGCCAAGTCACACTTGAGAATAGCTATCGGCACGTCACTATCACCATTCTTAACCACGAAATAAAGTGCATCTTCGATGAGGACCTGGGGCTTAAAGTCAATGCGTGCACTCACACCCACAAGATCAAGATCAGCGGACAACTCAGTCCACTCATCCGCAAGAGAGAGACCCGAGCATGGCTTGCTCCCTTCACCCATCTGCGGCAAGGATATGTATGCGCATGCAACACAATCGACATCACTCTTGTCCAGGGTGACCAAGACCACCCGGAAGGGGCCGTCCTCACACGCGCGGTGGTCGCAGCGGGGCGCGGCGCAAATCACTGCGGCCCTAAGGCTCTGGGATTCCACGATATCTCGAGCCTGGGGCCCATCCAGCTCCCTCCGGCTGCCTGTCAACGGGTTCCAAACGAGGAACTTTGCGGCTAACCCCTCGGCGGCTAATGCAGTTGCATCCACAAGGAGAACGCGGCCATGGCGGCAGTCCCACGGCTCATAGAACCAGCAACCCCAGTCATCGTCGGGAATGCGCGCACGGAACTTTGTGGCAGGTTCGTAGTACGGAACCCTGTCGTACTCGTCCCTTCTGTATCCCCCCGAGGAATAAATGGGAGGGCAGTAAATGAAGCCCAACATAGGCGGAGCTCCATGGAACTTGCGGTAGAGACCGCTGAAGCGAGGGCCGGAGAGGGTGTCGAGCCAGAGCTTGCTGGCCAGGGATGCGCGCACGAGGCACTCCGGCTCGTCCGGCGGGAGGCGAAGGAAGACCTCCTCGAGAAGCTCGTCCGGCAGTGGCGGCGACATGCTCGGTGGAGGTGACATGCTCGGTGGAGGCGAGTACCTGCACAAACAGAATTCATTCAGAATGAGACTGCATAAACTGAAGAAAAAAAAGGAGGGCCGAGTTCGTTTGGGGCATTCCGAGTGTGTGGAGATCGGAACGGGCAGCAGACCATATATATACAATTCAAGGAGCACAGCTCGCTTACTGCCATGGAAAGGAAAGAATTGGGACGGGGGGTTCCTTCCTTACCTAGAGGAGAAGAGAAGCGATGGATCCCCTCCGATCCACTCCAGCAGCTAGGTGACGACCAGGGCCAGGAGGGAGACGACGCCGAGATCCGAGAGAGAGAGAGACCAAAGGATATGGAAATTGGTCGGTGGAGGCGAGGGTTTAGGGTGGGGAAAAGTGCAAGATGCGGCGGCAGAGCACCAGGGGGCGGCCGGCGGCGGGCGGGATGGCGCGGATTAGGCAGGAAAGGATGTAGAGCTCCGAGATGCACAGCGGAGGGGGAGCGATCGCCGGCGGCAGGCCGGGAGGCGGCGCAACGGCATCCCTGTGCAGGAGAGAGGCGAGGGAGATGGTCTGCAAAATTGTAACCGTAGTGGCAAAGACATACATAGGCTGTGTTTGGTCTGAGCCCCAACAAGAACTACCTAATTTTTGGCATGACCAAAATTTTGGCAAAGTTTTGTTGTTTGGATTTTAGCCATGGCTCTTCCAAAAAAATTGTACACTAGTGCCTCCGTTTTGGTTTGCAACCTAACTGACTTGGCATGCATTGACAACTCAAATTGGCTAGTACTTAATCTAATTCCAATTCGATCGAAAACATATGTTAACAATGATTATTTAAAGAATGCGGGCAAGAAGAAACAAAAAAATATTGAGATAGCAAAATCATAAGCGAACGTATCAGGTGAAAATGCTCTAGACTCTGCAAATCTGCAGATTTTTCACGACATCCGTTGGATTAGAAGAATCTAGAGCATTTTCACTTGATATGTTTCCTCTAGTTGTAATCAAGATGGTGTTTGGCTCTACAAAGAAACTAGAGCGTTGAATTGTTGGCACATACTCCTATAAAGAAAAAAACATTGATTACACAGAACCCACCCGAGAGACTCGAGGGGGCGAGGCTTCCAATATTTTGGCGCGTGGTTTCGCGCCATCGGCTCGCCCTCGCGTGG
Organism: Lolium rigidum; assembly: GCF_022539505.1. Classification (NCBI taxonomy): domain Eukaryota; kingdom Viridiplantae; phylum Streptophyta; class Magnoliopsida; order Poales; family Poaceae; genus Lolium; species Lolium rigidum. The sequence continues at coordinate 30,670,528 of NC_061509.1, forward strand.
GTGGAATTTATGTGGGCTGGCTCGGACAAACTTTGGCGAGCTAATATATTGGCCTCGGTCCAAACAGGGACCAAATGTTGTTGTGGGCTTGCCAAATTTTTGGTATGGTAGGCATTGGCTTTAATCCAAACACACCCATAGTCTGGCAATGGCACGACCTTTTATAGCAATTTTTTTGTCTAGCGTATTTGCCTATCATTATACAGGATAACTGCTGTAGAGATAAAATGTAGGAAGGCCCCTGTCCATCTGGTCATAGATTGGAGCAAAAAAAATCTAAACGACGCGCTTCTAGAGCTTTTATTAAAGCTAAACTCGAAATAAGAGGAGGCATTGGCAATGACAACAGCACCGAAGTGATGGAGAGTTGATGCCACAGATCAGCGGTGACGGTGAGGCAGTGACGACGTGTGACAAACAAGCAAAGGTTGTTGGTGGAGTCACATCGAAGAAGAACCGGTTTTGTGGCCAGATCCTTAATAGAGAAGCCGAAAGGGTCAAATTCAACTCGCGTTCAGGTAGATTGAGTTAAAAAAAGAAAGTATATTATGGAGTATATTATGAATGTTATGTGGAGGTGTACCATTTGTTGCGATTTTACATGTAAACCTATTATAGAAAACATTTGAAAAGTAGAAAAGAAATACTCTTTCTATTTAAAAGAATTGAAGTTCTAGTTTACTCGTCCTAACTCAAACTAATTAAAGTTTGACCAAGTTTTTAGAAAATTATGTCAACCTCTACAACATCAATTCAATTTAGTACATTTCCCCGTAAATTTGATTAAAGTTAGTTTGATTGAACTTAGGACAAAACTAGAACGCAACGAAGTACCCTTCTAAAAACGGGTATTTAATTCTATGCCCCTGGTTTCTTAGTTGTGCTCACTTTTCCCCATTCAATAACTTTTTGCTCACTTTTCCCCATGTGTTTAAACTTTTGCTTTGACATTTTCCTTATTTTTTTTCCTTATAGTTGCTCACTTTGAAGGCAAAATGAGCCAGTGGGGAAAAGTGAGTAGTGTTAATGAACGAGGGCATAGAATTAATAATCCCTAAAAATTACACAAAATGAACCTTGTATATCAAAATTTCAGAAATGCAAAGGTATGGTGTAGTGAGCGGCCCAGATCGATCGAAGCAAGCCACCTACGGCACTACTACTCGGCGGCCTTCTCCGGCAAACAAACTCCAAAACCCTAGCTCTCCCCCGCCGGCCGCCGCCGTCTCTCCCGTCCTCGGTCCACTCGCCGGAGTTCGCGCCCTCCTCCACCTCCACCAGCGACCTCCCGAGACCACCTCCGTACCGATGGCCATGGCGCAGAGGGCGGCGGGCAGTCTCCTCCGGAGATCCCTCGGGCTCGCGCCGCCGACATCCCAGAGGGCCCTGAGCGCCAGCGCCGCTCCGGCGGCGGCGGCGGCGGCGGAGGGCGAGGCGGCCAAGGCGAAGAGGGCGAAGAAGAAGAACCTGTTCGACGTGGTGCAGTTCCTGCCCGACTGGGGCGTCGGATACAAGGTCGCCAAGACCACCTGGCGCGACGTCTCCTACCAGATCACCAAGATCAACCTCTACAAGGTCATCCCCGGTCATCCCCGCTCGTCGGCGTGAAGCCTCCTGTATCCATTTCCCGTAACTTCGTTGTGATTTCTGTACCAACTGCAGGATGGCCGCCACGGGAAGGCGTGGGGAATTCGACACAAGGCCGGTGAGTCTTCGCTCTCTCGCCCTGCTTGATTCACTCCTGCGATGTGTGAAGATATCGCTACGATGTTCTTGAATGATGTCCGTTAGTTAGTGGATTGGTGAAGCGTAGAATGGTAGAACATGAATGTTCCCTCGATGCAAGCCTAACTTCTGATAGACATCAGTAGAGGGAGCTGTGTGCGCTAGTCTGCGACTCCATTTGTTTGCAGCTTGGATCCCTCCGATTAATTTGGTTATGCCTGATCATTCTATTTGAATGACATTGTCACGGTGGTCTGTAGTTGTCTTGACTAGTTTAGTTTGGTATTTTTATAGTGGAATGAGTTTAGGTAATAAAGCAATATCTGTCCTCTCTCAGATACTTTATGTGGATCCAACTAAAATTTCCTAGCTATGCGTATGGTACATTTCTGGGGCATTGTAATGTTTTATCCCAAAAGGAAATGATAAAAGAAACATATGTCATTATCAAATAGCAACTGTACACATATACTGGACAATACAAAAACTAGTACATGTAACAGCTCATTAGGTTTTAATGGATGCTTAAATTACAGTTGGTATGATCTTCGACATCACTAACAAATCGAGATGATGAGGTGATGCCAGCCAATCGATGATACTTTTTGTCTGATGTGCTCAGTTTCATCAGTGTATGAATTATCTTGGTTCACTGATAATTGTATAGGAGTACTGGAGTATCATACTCTCGAATCTCAGTTATTTCGTTGTAATCAAATTGGAATCCCATGCCCTGTTTCTGACAAATGATAACTAGAGTGGCAATCTTACATGGATGGTATGATTCCTGCACTAGCTTTGATGTTTTTAAATCCCGGTTAATATGTAACTTTTTATGTTGTTTGTGTCTCATTTAAAATAACATGAAAAATTCTACAGACTTCTTTCAATTAGAAAGTCATTCATCGGTTTGCTCTGCTTTACATTCAGTGATGCTTGAAAACATTCAGTTGTTTGCTGCCCTGGTCACCCCAATCTGTTCTTATGTCAAGACCAAGATAGAAACTAGCTGGATTTCATTTCATTATGATCATGTTTTTCATATAGCCATTGCCTGTTTGCACAAGTAACATCATTGTCACTGTTGGCTGGTCTCCTGGTCTCCATAAACTGTTACAAAGTGGAATGTAGAAACAACCTGCCACACACATTAGAATACAAAATAGGTGAATAGGTTATCTAAAGTGTTAACCGTACAGGGATGATATGGTTGCTACTCTACCTTAGGTGTTATGTTCTAATCCTGGTTCATATGAAACTTTTATCGTTTGTGTCTCTTTTTAATTGACATTGAAAATTTTACACCAACTTCTTTGAATTAGACAGACATATATTATTTTTGTCTCCAAAAAGCAGTCTGTTCTGCTTCATGTTTAGTGCTGCTCCAAAACATTCAGTTGTTTGCTGCCCTAGTTGCTCCGAGCTATTATTTTGTCCATACATCAGACCAAGATAGAAAAATATTAATTATCATTATCAAATATCAAATGTGTGCATATACTGGACAATACAAAAAATATTGCATGATACAATTTGTCATGTTTTGATGGATGCTTCAGTTATAGTTGGTATGGCGTTCAACATCACTAAAAAATTGAGATGGTGAGGTGAGGCCAGCTAATTGATGATGTGCTCGATTTTACCAATATAGGGCTTCAATTTGGTGTAAATCATGCAATTGTTTGCTGCCGCAGTCACCCAAAGCTATTCTTATTTCCATATGTCAATAAGATATAAACTAGGTGGCTTTAACTTCCTATTGTTCAGGTTTTTTCCCTGTTTCCACAAGTCACATCATCGTTAGAGTTGGCTGGCCTCCGACTAAACTGTTACGGAGCGGAACATAGAGACCTACCGCAGCCAAGAATTACCGAGCCAGAGGGCATACTCTTGTTCTCAAATCATGTAGAAACCTGCCACACACATTAGAATATAGAACAGCTGAACAGGTTATCGACAGTGTTAATCGTGCAGGGATAATATGGTTGCTACACTAGCTTAGGTGTTATGCTCTAATCCTGGTTAATATGGAAAATTTTACACCTACTTCTTTGAATTAGACATGGAAAATTTTACACCAATTTCATTAGATTAGACAGACATATTATTTTTTGTCTCCAAAAAGCAGCCTGGTCTGCTATTATTTTGTCCATGTGTCAAGACCAAGATGGAAATTAGTTGATTTAAACTGCCCTTTTGTATTTTTGATAATGGTTTTCCTATTGCTCTATGCAAAAATCTAAAGTCACAGCATAGTTACCTTTGCCTGGCTGGTCTCAGGCAAAAACTGTTAGGAAGCAGGAGAGGCCTGCCACAAAGACTTACCGAGTCAGAAGGGTACTTACACTGTAGAAACGTGCCGCACACATTGAAACAACTGAATATTATCGATTAGAGGATTACATTCGCCAGATTTGTCTTTTTGGTTGTCTAACCTGTTTCTCTTACAGGTGTGCAAGTGGCCGATGCCCCGATAAAGATCAGTGGCGTTAACAAACGTGGTTGGAAGTACATCAAGGCATCGCAGAAGCCGGTGCAAGATAGCCCCAAAGTAGAGAAGCCAGCTGCTGCATAATTTGGTTACCGACTAGACATTTAGAAGGAAAGTGTCAAACACCTTGTCTAGCCAGTCTAGAAGTGTTGTGACGATCGGTTGATTTGCCACTCTTTCATAGTTCTCCTGTCTTTTCAAGGGGCTAAACAGACGTTCAGACGGGGTGCTCTTCTTCCGCATGGGAGTCACCCTTGAAAGGGTTTTGCTGTGACCGTAGATTTCCATGTTCCTCCACGCTTCCTGCTGAAGCTAAAGATGGTGTAGCATAAGAAATAATTGAGTTGTATTTTTATTTTGCAGTGCTGTGTTCCCATTACTCCATCGTAAACTTCATTTTCTATTGTTTTCTGTAGCGATCAGTGCTCCCATTATTAATGTATTTGAAGAAGTTAAACAAGTGTGCCGTGATGCTTATAGTTGAAGAGAAAACACGCAACAAAGAAAAGATGCCTCGTAAAACCGAGAAAATTATCATTGTAGGTAAACCTTAAACCCCCTAAGAGCATCTCGTGTCCCTCAAAAAACGTTGGGCTCAATGATTTGTGACGCTTTTGGAGATAGCGCCGGACGAAAAAAAATCCAAAAATATGTAAAAAAAAAGACACTTCCCAGCCGCCGTGTCCCTCAAACGGCGCGTGGAGCGTTGTTTAGCTTTGAGGACGCGACTAGGGAGCTTTTTTTTGTCTACGGTCCCCCAAATGACGCGAGCTGGAGATGCTCTAAACCCTAGCTAAAACTTGTCATATTGCATAATCAAGAGATGGCATGCCAATGACATGCAAGATCCTTCGATGATCGACACCCTTGATAACTCATGCAATCCTATTAAGAAGATAGTTGACAACCCTCTATCTTGCTCGATCTTGTAGGTCAACTAGTTGACACCAATCTCATGATTGCATGGAGATCCTGGCATGCTCGAAATGAGGCGAAGCGGTTGAGGGGTCTAAACGCTTCTTGTTTAGCTACCTGAAGAGTACTATCAAGGATGTTCATATTACTCCCACTGATCAATTGCTGAAAGGCAAGCTCTTCGCAGTCGATTGTATCTCTCCCACTTCCCTTGCAGAACGCATGAAGAAATCACCTCATAAACTCTAGAGTAATCCCCCAATCCCCTCGCACCCGCATCGATAGGGTAAAACTCACTATCAGCAACTCCTTCAAAGTAGATGATTGGACAACCAGACACATGCATGGTGCTGAGCGACGATAAAGGTGCGATCATCTTCTTCGCATGTCGGTTCCTGTCATGCCGCTCCAAAGCTATCAAAGCTGAACTGAGTTCCTACTTGGAGGGCCTTGAGATAGCCTTTGCCCAATGTCAATTTCGTATTATCATCGAAGCTGATTTGCAACTAGCTTGTCCTTGCTGATCTTGCGGCCGAATAGGATATGTCTTCTTGATTGCAGCTAGCTTATGAGCGCACATGTAGGGTTTTAGCTATGTGTTTTCTTTTAGAAAACCCCCTAAAGTTTTGGGATGTGTTGACATGTGAGTCCCGCGAGTGCCACGTCGACAGATACATTGCGCTCACGGAGACGTGACCATCTATGAGCATGGTGATCATATTTGGTAATTGTAATTTGGTATTCCGTGAGTACGGTGACCTAATCGAACCCCGCTGACAAGTTCAAGTACCCACCATGTATTTTACTCCTCAAAAATCATGGTAAAAACTGAGGAAAATCTTCCAATTGGTACACATGCTAGCTAGACGAGTTGCAACGGGGTAAAGTCATAGAGAACCGTGCCTCACGAGGCGGGAGTGGGCGTCACACGCATCATCAGGCCGACAAGCTACAACGGTAGCATTGATGTGAGCCTGATGGTGTTGAAATCCCCAATACTAACATCCAGACAACGTGAAAGAGAAGTCATGTGGAGTTGTGGACACACGCCGTGTGTCGTCACGTAGTAGCAACAAGCCTACCTAACGACCCAAGCTACGCGGTAATAGGATAGCATGCCTCACGACTATTCCGCTTGTCAGGACCAAGCGGGACTAAGGAAGGCAGACACATTCGTCCCGTGGTACCCGTGATTGACCACACATGCATAATTTAACTAGCTAGCTCGACGCTCGATGGCTGATGCAGACCAATATCGATTTGGCTTAGGTTGGGAAAGAGAAGGTGAAGAGAATTCCAAAGGGAAATGAACGGTTGGAAGGCACCCGAGGAATCTGTTATTAAAATCAATACAAATGTGGCATTACTGATACCACAATGTCAGGGGGCACCAGGTTGGTTTTCCGTGACCACCGGAGCAGCTTATCTGGTATGAGCATGGTGCTAATGCTCTTATGATAGAGGCAAGGGCTATCCTTGAGGAATTACAACCAAGTGATCACCAGAGCGATTCACACGTAGCTGTCAATTTCTGTAATGGGAATGATATAAATAGACCAGAACTAATGCATATTTGTCAAGAGATCATGGAGATTAGAAGAGCTTCATCTAGTTTAAGCATTGTTTCAGTTGGATGGGACACGAACATGGTTGCCCACTTGCGTGCTAAGCAAGCTAGCGTTTATAAGAGGAGATCGTGTGGATTAACTATAACCCATGCTTTCTCGTAAATACTATTACGAGTGATTGTAATCCTGTAAATAAATTAATCAATCAATAAAGCTCTCTGAATTAATTAATCAATAAAGTTCCAAACGGGATTAATGGGACGGGAGGGCTAATCCCGCCGGCGCTAAACGGGAGGCGGAATAAATGGGCTTTGCTGAAGACGGTAGGCGGGATTGTCGGGAAGGTCCGTCCCACTTGCATCCTTGCTGGCTACCGCCTACCGGTAACGGTAACGATAACGCGGCTACCGTCGCTGACTCACGGCGACCGCAGTAGGCCCGGAGCCAGCTCACCTCACGTCAGATCGGCTCGCATCGGCTCGGCTCGCGCCAGCCAAAACCTCGTGGCTCGCCCCCCGCAGAGACCACCGATCCATTCCATTTCCGCTCGCCTGCCTCCTCTCGCCTCCGCCCGCGCCGCCGCCGCCGCCAGGGTTCCGGCCGCCGCCGCGGATCCGCTCCCCCCGCCAGCGGACCCCGCCCCGGGATCTCCCGCCCTCCCGCCTCCTCCGGCGGTCCCGATCCCGCGGGCCCCGAAACCCTAGCGCTTCGCCGCCGCAGGTACGCTCGCGCGCGAGACCCGCCTCTCCCCCCCTCCTCCTCCTCAACGCTCTGTTACCATGGCTGGATCCGCACGGCCCGGCGAGCGGCGCTTGCTCGCGCTCGCGCCTGCTCGCTGCAGCTCGTGGGCGCTGCGTAGGCTTAGATCTGCGGGATCGGGGGAGCGATCCGCGGAGAGGGATCTCTGTGGAAGGCCCGTTGATCCGGCCGGATTCTCGCCCGCTTCCGGCCCCGCTAGTAGCTTCTGCTGCTGGCGGGGGATGCTTTGGATTGTCATACCCATTCCCCGTGCATTGGTTTTGGCTGACTGCCTGCGCGCGTGTAGCTCCCGCTCCCGATCACGCTCCAGCCAGTGCTGAAGTAGCGTGGTGGTATAAGTTGCTGGAGACCATTGAGGCGCTGCTCATTGTGCTGTGTGCATGCACAGCACAGCCCAGCCCAGTGGGCGGTGCTCATCTGGTTTGGTTTTGTCCACAAGGGGTAGACATTGTTGCAAGGTTCGACTGTATGCTTTAGGGTCATCTATATAGAACGAATGGTTCACTACTGATCTGCTGCTTCATTTCTCACTTCTCCGAATGCTCATTATCACAGCATAATTTTCTTACCTTGCATACGCAGCAGCAAAGCTGAGCCTCGTGACGTTGTGTGTGCAGGGACGATGAGTCGTCAGCAGCAGCAGGCGCCTCTCAGGGCTTCCGCCAACGGAGCCCCGCACCGGAAGCTTGACAGCGGAAGGCAGGACAGTAAATCACACCTGATGAGGTCTTCATCCGGTGGTTTTACCAGCGCGGGTGAGCATCTGAATCCCATTTCTACGCGTTATATGCTGCTCGTGAGCTGCTGTTGATAATGTTCTGTTTTGCGTTCAGAAAACGGAGGCAAACTAGGGCTTACGAGCCCTTCGCGGGATCGTCTAGTCTATGTTATGACGCAGTTCACTGGGCATCATGTGGATGTGCATGTCAAGAATGGGTCTGTCATCTCTGGAATCTTCCATGCCACAAACACTGATAAAGACTTTGGTACAGTTCTTTCTCCTTGTATTTCGATCTATCCTTGTGTTTCTTTTCTTGAAAAAAACTCTTTAGCACCTTTTCACTTCTCCCTTGATGCGATTGCATTTTGTTCTTGCGTTCTGTAAATGTACTTAGAATCAAGCTCTTGTCGCAGGAATTGTGCTGAAAATGGCACAGCTGATAAAGGATACTTCTGTGGGAGGACAAAGTAATCCTGCTGATGTTTTGAGAAAGCCCGATACTATGATAATACCAGGGCGAGACCTTGTTCAAGTTTTTGCAAAGGTTTGTTCCCCTAACTAGCAAACAAAGATGCAAACAACTAATGAAGTCACTTGACCGTGGCTATAGTTCTTTGCTTGCTTCATTGTTGGTTTTTGTGGACACCATGGATGTGACTTTGGACTTAACATGCATGTTGCATGAACTATTGCTTTGTAATATTGCCTTCTTTGTGCTAGTAATGACTGTCTCTTGATAAATTATAGGATGTAACACTTGGTGGTGATGAGCTGCCAAAAGGTCCTGTTCATGACAAAAGGAAAGACTTAATGATAGATTCTGCCATCTCTCGTTCTCACTTCCCTGAAGAGAGGGAGCTTGAACGCTGGGCACCAGATGAAGGAGATTCAGATTGCATCGAATTGGAAAAATTTGACAGAAAGGGGCATAGGTACTGAAAAATTAAGTGAGAGGCTTATCTTTACGTTTATTTGTAACATCCAATCTTCTCATTATGATGCAAATGGCCATGGAAGCAATAATAACGTTTACTTGAGTGTCCTAGATTTGTTCCTCAATTAGCTGCTAATAGTCACTACATGTAAACATGGCTTTTGAGTCACTGTATAGTCGTTGTATAGTCGCTGTGTAGTTGCCGAGTTGTTTTCTCAAAATTACGGCGATTTGCGACTATACTGCGACTTATGGCTACTATACAGCGACTTTCGTCGACTATAACACTGAGTCGCAGCGTTGACCGCTCACTTTTGAGTCACAACTGAAAAACCTTGCATGTAAATCTTCCTTGTGACATACTTACATTCTGTTAATTATTTCATCTTGATGCGATGTATAATTGGTGTTATACAAACAGAGACAAGTATTCTTTCCTTATAGGATCTTAGCAAGTTATGAAAAATATATTGCTTTGCCACTGAGTTGGCAAATTTTGTTTAGATCAGTGTTGCAAAACTCGTGCATAAATTTACTGTTTTAGACGGAGATCTCGCTGTCATCTGTGCTCACATCATTAGTAACTTGTTAGATACGATGATCGTTTGGACGATTCTTGAACATCCCTTGATGGAAAGGGCATTTCTGTATTTATATCATGAAAATGCTGGTGTATTACATATTTTTCTTGTTCTTATATTGATCTTGTCATCATGATGATTAATAGTCAATATGTTGGTAGGAGCTGGGACCAGTTTGAAACAAATGCAGCTTTGTTTGGGGTAAAGAGTACTTTTAATGAAGACCTGTATACCACAAAACTTGAGCGAGGTCCTCATATGAGAGAGCTTGAAAAACATGCTTCAAGGATAGCCCGAGAAATAGAGGGTGAAGATACAGAGGATCTCCATCTTGCTGAGGTAGGTCTCTATGCGTCTCCTCCCGCCTCCCTTTTTACATACACAATCAAGTTATGGAATTACAAATGCTTACGATAAAGGTGTTTTTTAGTTTCACAATTTTTTTTTGCTACACCCACTCTGCTTGTGCTATGCTTCATGGACATTAGATGAAGTGTTAGTAAACCGTGCAAAGATATACAATTCAAACACAGTAATATAGACGAAATGTTTGAAATGTTGAGGCTACTTACACAGGAAAGAGGTATATACGTGGATGAAGACTTGGAGCAGGATGAAGAGATAAAATATTCTGCAGTTCGCAGGGATACTGATACTTCCAAACTTAAATCCTTTATGAATGTCCCAAGCAGTGCACATCCTTTTGATCCGCTTACCAGACCAGGCAGCATTGATACCAAGGATTTGCAGGTATTTTCATCAACAATAGTATGGAAATAATTTAATGCATTTATCTATGCCCATATTATTTAAATTCCATCACCTGTTAAACGTTTCAGTTTGTATTTTTGACCTTCAGGACGAAGAATCATCTTCCCATATATTTGGTGGTACCCATTTGCCTGTCACTGCTGCAACTAGCGTGCTAGCATCTGAATACCAATCAAACAAGCCTTTTCCTGCTGATCCCAACAGGTATAAACTTTTTTTCTGCATAGGTTGCAAGTTACCTCTGCGGTTTGCCAGCAGCGACCAGCATATCACCAATTTGTGAATCTGGAACTGTGGTGCTTATGGTCTGTTTTGCACTCAAGTCACTGGTTAAATACCCTTCTCCCAATGAACTGCCGTATACCTGACATCCCTAGAAGAGACACTCTAGGATAGTGGACTTCTGTAAAACAATATTAATCTGTAGCATACCGATTGACACATTACTATGACCTTAGGTTGGATGACAAGCGAAGTAAAGATAGCAGCAGTGACAAAGACAACAGGAACTTGCGACCTGAGAATACTGTAAGCTTTCTTTTTGATAATACAAGCACTGCTCGTGCCTGAATACAGACATTTTTTGTTAATATGTTTATGAAAACATGTTCTTTTCGTACCTGAATTTAGGTTTTCCTGTTTTCTTGTTCATTTTAACAGTTATCTGAAGGGGGTAGACCGCTGGTTTCTGAAGGTGAGCAGCAAATTTATGCCTCATTTGGAAGTTCCATAAATCCATTCCCTTGACCTGTTCAAAATGTATCATTGTCGCTAGGATTTTCATGTGCTGTTAGCTCTATAATTAATGGTTATTCTCGATTCTGTGGGTTTTGTGTGGTACTTTGGGCCTTTGTATGAGATATAGTTGAATTAGACTATAAATATCACGGTGTATTGTTCTGTTACGTTGTATTGACCGGTGATAAATTGTACTCCCTCTGTCCCAAAATAGTCATTACTTGAATGTAAGTAACATTTCAATTGATGGATTCATTTCTTCACTATTCTGTGCCAAGTGGATTACAACATTTCAAGATTTAAGCTTATTAGATTGCGTGGCACGCCTGGCCTATTTTAATGGAGGGGGTAGACTTAGATCCACTCTTTATTATTATTGTTAACAATGTCCCTTGGTTTCTTTCACCCATTAAATGATATAAAGCTCGTCTTTCTGTTTGACCCATGTGCACGTAAGGTGCTTCTTGAGGCTGTTTTGGAATGGCACGGTGTTTCCTCTATAAGCATCTTTATATCAAAATCTAGTGGCCTTGTTAATATCAGTTTCCTTCAGCTGCAACATTCCAAATTCCATGAATTGTTTTCAGTAGCAAGCATATAATAATTTCGTAATCTTGTGACAGATCCGGAAGGGGCATCTTCAAGGTTGCGTGCATCTGAACCTTCATCTTCTGGCCAAGGAGACAAGTCACCAGATGGTTTGGCACCAGATTCTGCTGTACCCAGCAAACTTCATTCGGCGCCTGAATACGTTAATTCTTCTCAAATACCTGGTAGTTCTACATCATCAACATCCGAGCGTGTTGCTGCGAACTCAGCTGCGAGTGCTCCAGGCTTGTCACCAAGCTCTTCGATGGGATCTCTTAGCTCGGACAAATCAACTTTGAACCCAAATGCTAAGGTCAGGATGTGATGAAGATATGCGTATTATATCTGGCCATGTTTTTTTGCCTTGGTATCTTATTGCTCACTTGTGTCAAGGGCACTGACAATTGGTATTTCTGGACCAGGAATTCAAGTTGAACCCAAATGCTAAGGCTTTCACTCCCTTGACTTCTCCTCTGAGGCCACCTAATCCTCCAGCGCCTGATTCAACATACTATTATCCTAATAGCATGCCAACTACTCCTGGACCTGGTTTACCAGTTGGCATGGGGGTGAGTTTCTACTATTTTTAACACACATTTTCTTAGCTACCTACCATTTTATATGAAATGGGTGCAACATTTGAGTTCAAGTGTAGTTTGAATTATGGACCTATTTGTTGAGTTTTGTTTCAAAAGAAATGTGAAGAGTGGCAGTGTGCCAAGTAGTTGAGTTGGCACTGGAGTTTAGTTACCTACTAATCAAGCTGTTGGTGTTGTAATAATTCCTATTGAACAACTTTTCTTAATTGCTGTGGCCTTTCACTATTGCTGTGCTTTCCTAAGGTGCACATAGGTGGTGATGGGTCTGCTTAGTTACAGAAATTTCTGCAACCAAGAATGTTAGTTACAGGGAAAAATATCTGGTCATGCTTCCATGCGTGCTTTCAGTTCAACAAAGTTTCATAGTATATATCCTTAAATGACCCTAGCTACTCCCTCCGACCCATAATAACTGTCAGGGATTTAATACAAAGCTGTCCTAACTTTATATTTATACTAAATCCCCGACGCTTATTATGGACCGGAGGGAGTACATTTAACTTGTTATGGGATGGTCCTTGAAAATTTTAAATACTCCCTCCGTCCCAAAATAACTTGCTCAAAATTTTCTAGATACGAATGTATCTATAACTACAATGCGTCTATACTTACGTATCTAGACAAAGTTGAGCAAGTTATTTTGGGATGGACGGAGTACTATTTTGTATCTCCCTTGTAGAAAGGTTGTGCTAACTTCTAACCAATTGACAGTGATTTACAGAAATTTTTCGTGTGTTTTGCATATATATAATTTTCTATTGCCTTACCATGTAATGGTAATTATATTGCAGTTTCCGCAGGCGTATGGTGTCCAGCCTATGGTTTACAATGCTCAACCTGGACCTCCACCTCCTCCCCAGGGTTACATGCATCCTTCTGGGCAACAGGTGAGACAGCTTACCTGAAATGAAGTTCGCTATACAATATTACATGCTTTTGAGCTCCACGTATCATGTTTTGACTTATTATTTGATCCGCTATACGTTCTTACTTGCATTTCACCTCCACATACCATGTTTTGACATATTGTTTGATGATCTGCTGCTATGCTTGGTTTTCCAATTCTGCAATTGGTTGTATCTAAGAATTACACAAGTAGAGCTGGGATTCTGTTGGATCTGTACAGTTACTTGTCATGATGTTATACATTGGTATCCTTTTATTGCGTTACATTTTATTACTATTAGCTATTCCTCCTCCACCCGAGTCAAGTTGCCTGGCGGCACACTTGCTGATTAACTGAATATAAGCTGCCGAGATCACTAATGCTATTGCTACTATCCTGCTAGTTTCAGTGTTGAGGCTAACTAGCTTTGTTTCTTACCTGCAGTACGGGCAGCAGATGATGATGGGGCAGACTCGTCCCGTCTATTATTATGCACCTGTAAGTCTGACATACATGACTTCGTAGTGACTTGTACATTCGAGCGCCATTACGTTGGAATGCAGCAGTCATGCCTGAGTCAAATCCTGATCGTGTTTCAACATGCTTTGCAGGAGATGCAACAATACAGAGGAGGAAGAAACTACTAGGTAGATGATTCTTTGACGCTGCAACGTGGAACTCTGCAGCCAAATCCCCATCTGTTGGGACCCTAACCAGGGCCGATGCGCTGCTAAGACAGAGAAGAACTGGCGATGGCCTTTGACACAACCATGTGTGCGTGTGTGTTGCCAGGACGAAGACACCGTTGTTCCGCACTGGTCTTGGAGTCTGAAGCGGGTTAACTCGGATCTATTGTTGTTGTTTTTGTACCGTGGATGCGATGTTGTAAAGTAAAAATGCCAGGCCGCCATTTATTTGTTTTGCCGCTGGGATGATATTTGCAATTGTGTGTGGGTGGGTCTGTTCCTTTTGTAATACTCTTGCTGTCAACTTCCTTCTGATTGAAGACGTGTTTGTGAGAGTCTGAGAACTGAAGAGTATGGTTCCTTTTGCAGGCTGTTGTTGCCGATTTGCCCAGTTTATGAAAACTTGGCCTCTTTGCCATGCTCATTTCCTCTGATATTTGTACCTTATAGTTGCTGGGGCATACGGCTTAGTTCTCGTTCATTTCTGAATCGCAGAGCTAGAGCTTGCAATATCTGTGCAATATCGGTCTTGGCAAGCGAGATAGAGTTGTCCGCCAGTCCGGCGTTGATTGTTTCCTCCGATGTACAGGCTTTGTGTGCAGAGCTTTCCAAGATTTATCTCAATTCTCATTACCATAAATGTGAGCCTGAACGGATACCCAGTATATGCAACCGCAAAACAAAAAATCACAATCAAAACATCTAGTCCCTACCAGAGAAATTTGAAAGTTTACACAGACGACGAACATTGACGGATACCCACAAATGTGCATGTTGACCCATCGAGACAGGGAAATTATAATTGTGAAGTACAATCACCGAGACAGTTCAACTGCCAACAGGGCCGAAAATCCTGGACAGTGCAAATTTAGCAAGGGAATATTCTGACTTGTCGATAGTAAAGATCTTTCTCTTGTCGATCTCAACTCTCAAGCCTAGGAAGAATTCCCGAGCACAACATGTGATTACGGTGGGCCTTGAAGCCTTGCATATACACCTTGGCACCTTGCCGGCATCGCCAGTTCTCGTGCCAACCAAAGAGAGCATGGACTACAGAGAAAATGCTTGCCAATTATATTGGGTACTAGTCCGATGGGAAGCTAGAATCGGACTCCGATTCCTAGCCCTGCCCAAAAGTTTAGAGATGAGTTACCGCATGTACTTGAATCTACTGTAAAATAACATCTTTAATGACTTTTGCACTTATGTGTATGATAAGTTTTTTTGTACCAGAACTTACAAGGTTAAGTTTCTACCCATTTTATGCATGTATGGAATTTTTTTACTCCCTCCATCCATAAAAGGATGTCGAATATTTATCTAAATTCGAATGTATATATACTAAAATGATGCATCTAAATTTAGACAAATTTGCAACATCTTTATATGGAGAGAGGTAGTAAAAAATTCAAAGTTCGGAAGATGTAACTTTGTTAGTTGAGAAAATAGAGAACACCTGCACGGAAATTCACTTTTAAACTTGGGAGCATATGCTCCTGCTACTCAAAAAAAATATTTTAAAATGTTAAAAAATCTGAACAAAAATTTGACGTGTATATGTTGGCATTATATGTGCACACCAAGTTTGGCGGAAAACTGATTTTTTTGTGTGTTCTTTGTAAAAAATAAAAAAAGTCTATCAAAAGCTTTTTTAAGCACCAAAATTTGTTTTTTTACACATGACATATAAAATATTAATTTTTCATGAAATGACTTTATGTGCGCATAATATTAAATTTTCACAAAATGACTAATCTTGCTGTTGATGAAATGATACAACAGGTATGTTTTGCTTCATGTGTCCCTCCTCTCACATTTCACTTTGCTTGTGCTTGACATGATAATGATGCAATCTATGTTTGCAGAGACCTGTGTCTAGAACAACTGACACATGGCCTATCCCTGAGTCAAGCTTCCTACAAAATGCCCAAAGAATACTACCTCCTCAGGCCAGATCTTCTACACTGCAAGGAGTGTTGGCTCAGCAGTTGCTGGCAATGCAACAAGAGAGGAACAAAGCTCAGGAGGAGAGGAAGATTGCAATACTGGAGGCAAAGTATGAAGCACAACTGAGAAAGGAAGAAGAAGCTATTGTCAGGAAGATAGAGCAAGAGAAGAAGAATGCTGAGCTAGCTCAAACCAGAGCAATACAAGCTGCTGCTAAAAGGGAAGAAAGAAAAGCTCAGGCAGAGTACACCAGGAAGGCCAGGGAGGAAACTAAGAAGTTCATTGCAGAGACCAAGGAAGAACTTGCAGTGAAGAGAAAAAGGGAAGATAAAGAAAGAAAGATTGCTCAGAGGAAGGAAGCTGCTGATCTTAAAGCTGCCAAGAGAGCCAAATACTCTGCAAAGATGAGCCAGGCTGATCAAGACAATCGAGCCTGTCCCAACTGTTGCCAAGAGGGGCAACATGTTTGATGAATTTAGGCCACCACGCAAAAATGTGTAATATGTACTGCAGTATGTTGTAATCTTAGTACTTTATGGTCAGTAGATCACATGTGTAAGACTATAACTAAATGCCAGGTTTAATTGTCTTATTTTGCTTCTAGTGAAGTGCCAGGTTAAATGCTATGTAATGACTTTCCTGAATGATCACCTGAAGTGTTTGGTATTAATGAAATGTGTTGTGCAAGACATCATTGCTTTCTGGATTAATTAGTTTGATACAATATCTTAGTTTGATACATTGTCTTGACAGTTTCACACACAAAATTGCTTTCTGGATTCACTGTGTCAGGTCAAGACAACAAGCTATATCTTGACAGTTTCACTGCATTGGAACAGAATTTGCTTCACACAAATACATAGACAATTCACTGAATTTTGAACAGAACTTGCTTCACATAAACACAAAGACAATTCACAGAAAGGTTCCAACTTTCATAGCTTGTTCAAGAGTACTCCTTGTTCAAACATACAGACACATGGAGCAACACACAAATACATTATCATAGCTTATTCAAAAGCAACACACACATTCATCAACACATAACACTTGCAGCTTTACTTCTGCTGCATAAGCATCACACAAACCACACCTAACAGACCTACTACAACTTTGAGAAGAAGAACTGCTTCAGTCAGCAGATCAACCACTGAGACCAAATTCTTCTTCACCAGCTCATCATTGCCTGGCATTGTCACTTCTCTTTCTTTCTTCCTTAGCTCTAGAGCTTCCCCTCCTCTCCTCTGCCCATCCATGGGTATCAACAAATGCATCACCATTCAGATAATCATTCTCACACAGATACTCAACGTACTACAGCTCCCAGTGCCAAAAGTTGCAGCCATTCTGTTAGATTACAAAAAATAAAAATCAAAATCCGACATGCAACAGACCAGCCAACACTCTCAGAGAATCCAAAAATCCAGAAATGCAGCACACATAAGCCAAAGTTCATTGCTTACCCCATGCTTTTTGCACTTGTAGAACACCCAGCCGTTGTGGTCGTCGGTACCGTAGACATACCGCTTCACGGTGACGCCGCATCCGGGGCAGGGAACCAGTGGAATGTATGGCTCACCACGGAACATCGAAGAGCGGACCGAGCTGGATGCAGACATTGCGGCCACCAACTCGTCTCCGACGACCCGCGACGACAACTCCGGCGATTAAATCGCTACGCCAGCGATTTCTGGGGCTAGGGTTCTATGTGCCGAATGGGGAATTGCTGGCCGAATTGGGGATATAAGTAGCAGCGTCGGTTTTTCAATTTACCCCCCCTTCTCCAACCGGCCACGAAACGCCCTCCCGCGACTGACTGTGGGCCCCAAATGCGCACCGCCGGGCAGAATGCGTCGACACGTGGTGACCGTTGATGGGACATCCAGCCGTATGCAGTGACAGTATTTCGCGTATTCTTGAGTACGATAATTGAGGCGGGCGAGGCTGCCGAGTTTAGTGACGCGCCATGTATTTTACTCAATTTTTATTAAGATTTCAAACTGCTTGTAAAAGCCTTTTCAAAAATCGCTAGCATATGCTCTGGGTGCCAAAGATGGAAAGGCCCTGTCCTTGCGAAAAGTCATTTGGGCTCCCTAGCATTAATGCTCTCTCCGTATTAGAAAATTAGAAAAAAATATTTACAGGTTTCAAAAGTTATGAAACAAAATTCTAAAAGTAGATAATGATATATCTCACAAACGATGCAAAAGCTCAACTTCAAATGTTTTTCAATCTGAGTTTGCACAAAAATGACAAATTCTGTCTTATTTTAGTGATTTTTGAAATCACTATGCTCAGATCTACAATTTTATTATTTTTATGCAGCCTGAAATGCACAGTTTTTTTGATTGAAAATTTGCATGATTCTGAGATACATTACTAGCTATATGATTTCTTTTTAGATTTTTTAAAACTTAGAAATTTGATTTATATATTTTTTAAAAATTTATTTCCCTGTCCTTGCAAGTAGAGAGCTGGAGCACTTGCACCTGACTCTGTCGGACGTTGGACCGCCGTTTCTCAAATATCCCCCGTTGCTGGCGCCGGCGGCGGCGCCGCCGTCCCGACATGCTCTGCCTCCGAAGCTCCATCCTCATTTCCCATCTCCTCTCGTCTGCCGCCTCCCCCATTTACCATCTCCACCGGCTCGTCTCCGCCGCCGCGCACCCCCTTCCCCCAAACCCTATGACGTGGGCATTACCCTTCGGGTAACTAGTATTGCTCTACCCTATACGGTCCAGATGGAGGCCCATGAAGGTACTCGAAGGCAAGATGGGCCACTAGGACGGTGCGGCGAAAGATTACTTGAAGTACAAGACACGGAAGAAGTCGAAGAAGGAAAGATTAGAGATAGATCTACTGTAAACCTACTCGTACTCGATTAGATCTCTCGGGACCTGGCCACCTATAAAAAGGCCAGGAGAGGGGCTATCGAGGGATAGAATCAATCTTAGCAATCTTAGCCTAGGTTACCCTAGCGATTAGCTATCTCGACGAGATCATAGCCGAACTATTCGGCACCCCATTGTAACCTGTTTTCATCATAATCAAGAACAGACAGGCAGGACGTAAGGGTTTTACCTCATCGAGGGCCCCGAACCTGGGTAAATTGCTTTCCCCGCTCGTCTGTAAACCGATGTCTCGTATCAGCTTGCAGGATTCCATCAACCCTAAGTCCCTATCGGAGGACATTGTCGAGGAACACCCCCGACAATTGGCGCCGTCTGTGGGAACCCTGCTGGCGCAAGATCAGTCATCGGCAGATCCGATCATGTCATCGACATCTTCATCGGCACCGCCATCACCAACTCTGGGAGGTCCGGTCCGATTCGGCTCCTACGATCCGCATAGCGATTCTTCTCGCTCAAACTTCTCGGATCTACAAGGAAACATGGAGATGACCATCGGCAGCGTCCACTACAACGTCAACGCGGAGGGAATTCTCCAGCTACTGGAATCGCCTACCTCTGGATCAATGAGTCCTAGCGCGTCATCATTACTCGATTTGTTGGCCGGCCTGACAGAATCGATGAGCTCGCCCGCGCCTTCGACTCCCCGTTCAGCGTCCTCAATGTCAGTAGGATCCGACGAACCCACATCCTCGGAATTAACCTCCTACTATTGCTCGAACTGCGACGCCAGGCACGGCTTGGGGTCAAGCGACACACCATTCATCTGCAATGCCCGATACTCGTCGGGAGAGGACAGTGTCGGCAGCATCGCCCGAAGAGTCACCCGGAGAACAGCACACCATCAGGTCTACGTCGCCAACAATACAGGAAATACAAGGCACGGAGGAGACGGAGACCGCACGCCTCGTTCCAGCAGGAGAGCGAGCTTCGAAAATAGCGCCAGCAATCGCGACAGCGACTATACCATCGCGGATGAGGAGTGAGCTGCGGCCAGGGCAGCCGTACTTAACAACACCCCGCTCCCCGCAGGAACCTCGGTTGGAACCCTAAACGCATACCGCTCTATACTAGAGAAAAACCGGGAGCACCTGTCGAGAGAGCAAGCTACCCTCGAGAGACGTCTATCTGCGGCAGAACGATCCAGCGAGCGACGGAGAGCTTCACAAGGAAGCGCTTCCCGAAGTGCTCTTGGGGCAGGAAAACATCGGTCAAGACTGTCCAGGCTCTCAGAAGATGACGCCAGAGAAATAACGTCGAATCTAACCAAGTCCTTCATAACCACGGACACCGCGGGCATGCCACGGCCGAAGAACGTTGCGGGAGCAACTGCTAATCTCGCTGCATACCTCATCAACCAACGCCCCGAAGGATCCATGGCACAGGCTCACCGTGGTGCCCTAGAAAGTCTCGCGATATTGGGAAACAATCTAGTTCCGCAGAAGGAGAAAACCACGGCGCAGGCCAGCGGTTCAAAACATCGGGCGAGAGATGCTCGGGATGAAATCACCTAGAGCCGGATTGATAAAGCAAGGCGACGACGCGCCGCCAGAAAGGACGACGACAGTGACTCCTCAGACGAGGATCAGGAGTACGATGGCGAACTAAGGGGAGCCGATTGTTTGAGTTAGAAAATCCGCGAGACGATGCCACCCAAAAAGTTCAAGCCTACTCCCACCGACGCTGCCAAGTATGATGGGCAGCAGGAACCAAGATCTTGGATAGATGATTACTCGCGGACCGTGATTACGCATAAAGGGAACCGGATAGCGGCAATGCGATGCTTGCAGCTCTACTTAAAGGACTCGGCGCGAGCCCGGTTAAGGGGACTGCCGAAGGGTTCCATCAAATCATGGGACGACCTAGTGGACGCCTTTGTTGCTAATTTCCGGGCAACATACAAAAGACCCGTCGGGATTGAGGAGTTACGCAACCGCGCCAGGCGAAGCGAAGGAGTCGATGCGCTCGTACATAGGGAGATTCACCAAACTCCTAAACGCCGCCGAAGATGTATCCGTAGACGAGCAATCGACGCTTTCAGCGATGGCGTCCGACGTGAAAGTTACATAGAAGAACTCGGACGCAAAAAGCCGAAAACCATTACCAAGCTGATGGAAATCGCCAACAGCTGGGCTGATGGCGAGGACAACGTGCGAAGACCATGCCAGCGCAGCGATGACGAAGATGACGACCAGCCAAAGCACGACTCGGGCAGCCGAAGGGATCGGCACAAAAGGAGGAAAAATCGCAATTACGACGACAACAATCTCGTAGCTCCAGGATACTCCGATCGACATGACGATCGGTATGATGAAAGAAGAGACGATCGACAGGATGGCAATCGGAACAACTCTGGAAACCGTGGCAATTATAAACCACGGCAGCAGAGGGCTCCCGAGCTACCCTATGCTGAGCAGATCAACGCCCCCTGTTACTTGCACTCATACGTCGACTCCAAGGACGGCAAAACGAAGTCAAGTCACCTTCTCAGGGATTGTCGACAGTTCCTTGACATGCATAAACTCATCCGACGAGTCGGGACGACAACGAACCGTTACCACCTCCACCTCCACCACAGCACCAAGTCCAGCAGGCCCAACCTCATCAACCCAACGAGGCGTTCCCGCCACCACGTGGGCAGATGAGTATGATCCACAAGACAGGTGTCTCAAGAAAAGAGATGAAGAAGCTCACCCGAGAAATTAATCTGGCCGAAAGCATCATGGCAAACATCCCTGAGTATGTCGAGTGGTCCTCTCAGAACATTACGTTCAGCCGAGCAGACCACCCGATGACCATACCAAAACCAGGACACGCTGCCCTAGTAGTTGAGGCACAGATAGGGGGATTCAAGATGAGCAAAGTCTTTATGGATGGTGGAAGCGGGTTAAACCTGATTTTCATCGACACAATCAAGAGCATGGGGATCACCATGGGAATGCTGGAAGAGACAGACACCTGCTTCCATGGGATTCTGCCAACTGAACCAGGTTACTCTCTTGGCAGAATTTACCTGAATGTCGTCTTCGGCAAAACCGACAATTTCAGGAAGGAAAAGATCGAGTTTGAAGTAGTGAACTGGGAGTCACAGTACCACGCTATACTCGGAAGACCAGCTTATGCCAAGTTCATGGCCGTGCCGCACTATGCATATCTCAAGCTGAAGATGCCTGGGAACAAAGGGACAAACATCACAGTCCATGGAAGTTTCTCACGCTCAGACAGTTGCGATCGCGACTTTCAGAGGATCGCTGCGAAGTTTGGGAGTAAACAAGAAATTACTAAGCCTCCACCCAAGCTGTTGCTGCGCGAAATTAAGGAAAAGAAGGACGACAGGGAAAGCAAAAAGAAGCCAGCCGACCTTGCCCTTAAAGCTTCGGCAGCAGAAGCTTCGGCAGCAGGAGCTTCGGCAGCAAAGGGTTCGGCAGTTGATGGCACAGAAGGCATAGAAAGCAGCAAGACGCTGGCAATCACAGCTCAAACCTCTGATGAAACCAGCAACGCTGCAGCTACCATTAACGTGGTGAAGAAGCCAGGAGAAGAGAAGAACCCCTTCCTTGATTGAGAAATTTGTCAGCCTTTATTTTCCTTTTTCCTCTTACTTTATACAGGGCCTTCCTTTTTTCGCCCTCTAGCCCTGTGCTTACTTTATTAATAAGAACTTAAGCTTCCATTGTTTGTTAAAGCATTGCAGTGATCACGAACTTCTAAGCCCCATCACTACATAAACGTAGTACAAGGATCGTGCTCCAAAAAGCCTCTACGAGTGCTAAAACGACGTTCACCTTTCCCTCTGCTACAGATGCCTCTACGAGTGCCGTAAATAGCAAGAGTTTGGAAATACACATACACAAGAACCCACGTTCGATATTTTACTTATGAAAATATCAAGGAACAACGGGCTCATCGGCAGAATCACTACACCCGAAATATTCGGGAGTGCCTGTCGAAACTTAAAACGGTTGAAAGCAAAGTTGCGCATACAACATGTTTAGCAAAACCTGCAACACGAGCTGATCACTCACATGATTTGCTAACCAACCAATATACATACATTTAAAAACGAGCAACTAAGATTTGCTCAAAGTCGAAACTTGCCAACGGCAATAACATGGTAAAAGTACATATACATGTATCTACCAAATAAAAGGGCGTCATTACATAATCCAAACACTTGGATAAAGTAGCCAGACTATTTATTTACAAGCAGACATTAAAACCCTGAAATCACCCCTGTGGAGTTCCTCTTTCCTCAGTGTGGTGACCCTGCATACCACTGCATGTTGTAGTATGCCAGTCGTTGATATAACATTCGCGAAGTACCAGTCTGCAAATATTACATCCCTCAGAGTAGTACAACAGAACATAGCAGGTCCATAACTCATACATACATTATTACAAACCAAAGGTACATATCATCCTGGAGCTCCTCTTGGGTCCTGAGAGGTTTACTCCTGGGTTCGAGGCTGAACCCAACTTAACTTACAATATAGAAGTCTCATTAGACTAAACATTTATTCTCTCGAGCAGCTAAGTATTAAGAGTTCGTGCTGCTCGGCTACTACTACTACTCGATATTTCTAGGCTTGGTCTCCTCCGGAAGCCTCCCCGGTCCCGTAGAATATGAGGTAGTCTACGCCTTCAATACCTCCAGAGAGGTCTGGTTCTTCATAGCCGATGATGTCGGCTCCTTCAGGGTTGTCGTTGTCCTCCTCCAGATGGTTCAGACGGTCTAAGCAGGGGATTTAAGAGTGGTATGAGTACGAGCGTACTCAACAAGTTCATATTAGGAAAGAGGTGTGTAATGCACTAACTACGGCACCAGACCAGAAAGTCTGATACCATGCAGGTTTTGATAACCATTTCTTCAAAAGGTTGTTTTTATTCAGAAGAACTATGTCCGTCAGCCTTCACCGGTTTACTAGAACTTCATGGAGTTCCTTTCCGGCAGCGTTCGCAGTTCCCAAATCCCGGAACAAGGAGTGACTGGTCACAATTCGTTACACTCTGCAGATGTGTGTTTCTTTACCCATAAGAGATCTTAACCTTGGTGCCAACCGGGCAGCTTTCCCGTCCACACTTCCTTTGGTGTGAGGCCCGGTATAAGGTCCTAGTCAATCATGTTCCTCCGCTACCTCGAACACCCACCCGTTGTTGCATGCCCCGACCCTGGGTCCACGCCGGTCCCATTATTCCCGTAGATTTCAAGGTGGACCCCGGCCACGACATCGGTCTTGGGCTCTACCATACACTCCTACGCCGGTAGGCTGCAACCCATCCTAGACCGCAATACCGTGGGGACTTAGGACTCCCCAGCCCTCACCGCTTGTTCCTTCGGGCGACAAGTGTACTACGGACTATGCCGTGGGGACTTAGGACTCCCCAGCCTCACCGCTTGCCCCCTTGGATTACAAGTGTACTATGGTAAAGCGCATCCGTTGATGAACGAGAGGTGGAAACACTTTTGACTACTCCGTCCCATTCCAGATCTTATGGTTAACACGGGTATTACGGCACAAGAATCACTGGACGACATTTGTTGTTTAATCCTAGATGGATATAAACCCTTGCAATGGAACCTCCACCTTATCAACACAATCCATGGTTCCATTGCCCACCACATAGTCATATTCATAGTTATGAAAAATAGTGGTTTTGTCTTTTTATGCAATAGTGATAAACATAGTACTTTGCAAGTAATTTGGTAAAAATACTCAAATGACATGAGCAAGCGATGAACTTGCCTGAATACTGCAAAGTTTTGCAGTTGGATGGTGTGGACTGACCCTTGTCCTCTGTCTCTGAAAAATAGCATCATTGTCCAATAAGGGCAATGGTTAAAGAAGCAATTATGCATGATTCAGTTTTTAGGGTTGTTTCCCCCCTCTCCCGGTGTTTATTATTTTTTGTAGAAGGTTAATACTAAGAATAATTTAGGGATACTCTGTTTAGGGTAAAATACAACCTTGAAATGTTGTCAAGGTGTTTTTTATAGTCCAAAGGTATTAATGGACTTATTTTCATTATTGAAAATAATATGTGTGATTTAAATGATTATTTAAATCATTAATTTAAGACTTATTTTTGACTGTCTTCAAAAATTCCTTTTGATATTTTATTCATGTAGAGAATTTTATGCTGATCAATTTTCATATTTTTAATTATTTTTTTGGAGCTATTAAACATTTACTATTAATTTTCAAAGTTTCAGCATTTTTTATAAATTTGTGAAATGGCACAATTGCCCCTGGGCCCACCTGTCAGTGGAGCCTAGCGGGTTTGGTTAGACCAGCTCGGGTCCAACCGACCCGAGCGGTCGCTCACACCTCACCTCCCCCGCGCCGGCTCGACGAACCCTAATCCCCCATCTCTCTGGCGATCCGCGTCGCCTCCGCCGTCGCCGCTCGATTCCGGCGAGTTCCGCCGGACTTGGCCCCCGCCATGGTGCGCAATCAATGCGCCCCACGACGGCGGTCATCATCATCCGCATCGATTTGACGCAGGCGACCTGCTGCGCTCATCCCCGACCCTCTCTGGTGCTAGGGTTACGGGATCTGCGCGATCCCGCTGCTCCCAAAGCTCCAGGCGGGATGGCGCCCCCGTGGCTTCGCAGCCGTGCTGCGGTTGGTGCCGTGGCGCCACCATGGCTTGGCTTGGCCTGGCACCGCCGCGCCCTGGCGTGTGCCGCCGTTGCCGCCATGGCTGTGGTTGCCATCTGCTCGCCCCGGGTACGTGTTCCATTCGTCTCTCTCTCTCTCTCTCTCTCTCTCTCTCTCTCTCTCTCTCTCTCTCTCTGTCTGTTCTACTTCCTCATCCTCTAGCTCAGGCCATGGCTTGTATCTCCATGTGGAGATGCTCGCCATGTCGCTGCTCTACTGCTGCATCTTGCTTGCTTGCGCCTGAGCTGCTGTGCTCTGCTGCTACGCCATGCTTGCCTGCTCATGATCTGCTGTGCACTGCTGCTGCGCCATGCTTGCACCACTTGCTTCATTCCAGCCCTGTGCCTCTGTTCTGGTTATTGTGCTTGCCAGAAGCTCAAGTGTATTCATGTTTGCTGGCTCATGAGCATCTTGTAATGCTCATGGACTGCTAAATTGCTACTGGTTATGCTACAATTTATGCAATTGCTTGCTTGTCGGCTCTAGTTGTTGCTATGGCTCATTTATATGTGTGTGTCATCCCTATATGTATTCCTAATTGGATTACTTGAGTAACTCTTGCTTGAGCAAGGTCAGTTATGTGTGCTATACATGTCTAGCTTGATCCAGTGGTACATCATGTATTTGATGTGCTTCTGGATACAATCATTTATTTGATTATCTGTGAAGCAACTGTTGATGAATTGGTGCTGTGTAAGATATGTGATTCATGGATTGATGTTAGGTTGGTTCTAGCATGTATTTGCATGCTCTGTTAGGCCCTGATGATTATATGATCATCAGTGCTTAGTGACTTTCTACTGTCCTATGGCTTGTGTTCCACTGGTGCTCTTCTTTGGCTTGTGCGGCACTCAAGCCTGTGCTGGTGCATGTTCTTGCTTACCCCACAGCACATGCTGTTGCTTGCAGTGATCATCTGGATCAGATGCAAGACTCCAGTGCTTGGTTACCTTGTGTATGTCATTCATTTGTGTAGCTTGTCATGATTTAATGGATAAATGATATGAACTGCTTGCAGTGATGAATCTTATGATTAATTTATTAGGGCTAGAGGGATGCCAACAATTGTTGGGGACCCTAGCCCACTCTGAACCCATCTGGGTGATGATGTATGTGCTGAGCTTGGTGGTTTGATTGTTTTGGTGGTTGAGGTGGCCTCAGCAGTCATTCTTGGCTGCTCAGGAAGCTCCCACCCCTGTTGGCTGGCTATGGCTTGGAGAATACATCACTGGACAATCCCTTGTTGGATTTCCAGTGAGCTTTACTGTTGACAAACAAGAAATAGGCACAGGTTGCCTATCTGTCTGATGGTTTTACTAGCTGTAGGTGCTAGGTGATTTGGGCTAGGCTAGCTGTGAATCCATCCTTTGCTGGATTTTCCTAGTTATGCCACTAATTTGACATAACTAGTGTTCCCTGGGATGATCTCCTATTGGCCTCTCCCCTCTTTGCTTGCACCAAATGGCTAGTAGCCAAGTGATGCATCAAATAGGGTTCTACCCTTCTGTGCTTCTGTGATGCATAGCATGCTTATATATGAGCAGGATATGATCTTGCTCATGCTATTTTGTGTATACCTCACTCCAGCTCCTAGATTTTGGGTGTTGGTTTAGAGGATTGCTTCTGGATGCTGTTTATGCTTGCCCTGCTCCTCCTGGCTAGTTGATGATGCTTGATCTATTTATGTGTATGGCTGGAACAAGTGGAACAGCAGTGAATGTTCTACTGTTCTAGCTGTGCTTGTGTTCTTGCTGTTCTTGGGACTTACCCTGTGAGGCTGCTGTCGATGCAATGGTTAGGGTTCACTGTTGGAGAGGCTTTTATATGGTTAACCTTTGCATCTCTGGTCGACAGCTCCTACTCCTTTCTTGGTGACTCACTCTGTGTGTGTGCTGCATGCACACAGCCTTGTGAGCACTCTGGCTGTGTGTGTGTGTGTGCAGATACTTGGTATCTGGCTTGGTCCTTGGCTGTGGCATGGATCTGCTCGGCAGAAACTTGAGCATATCCACTTCATCTCATTTATTTGCTGAACTGCCAAGTGGCTATGCCACTTGGCATAACATCTTCTTTGTTGTGATTGTGTGCAGGAACAAGTTGATGATCAAGATGAAGATGATCTAGTAGATTAGGATGTAGTTTATTTACTTGTAATTTCCTTTTTCTTTTATTATTTAAGTAATTTATGTAATGAGTTGTAATATTCATTTATTTTCTTATGGATATTGTAAAGACAATGTAATTTATGTGATGATCAATAAAGCTCAAGGTTTTCTCTAATGAGCTTTATTTATTAATTGTCTTGTTCAATATTGTTTATTATTTATTATTTATTTAATGAATTTCCTCACAATTGAATTATGAGATAATTATTTAATGTTTGAATTTGAAATTCAAATTCAACTTAGAGTTTGAATACAATCATGCAACTTAAGTTGTGATGCAACCTCTCCCCTCTCTTCTCAAAACCCTAATTTAGTTGAATGGAAAACAAGTTTGTCGCACTCTCGAAACCCTAACCCTGTAAGGTGACGAGAGAGAAACTTGTCCCCCTTCGATGCAGTTTTTGTTTAAAAGCGCGAAATTTCCCCAGAATTTACAATGCAATGCACATCCCTTTCTAAAATCTACCCCTCGATTGTCTCTAAACCTGGGACATTACAGCCTTTCCCCCTTAAAGAAAACTTCGTCCCGAAGTTGTGGTTGTAATACCTGAACAGTTCGGGGTATGTTTTCCTCAAGTCTTCTTCCTTTTCCCAGGTGGCTTCCCTCTCGGGGTGATGTTTCCATTGTATCTTGCAGTACTTTATAGCTTTATTCCTGAGTTGCTTCCAGCTTTCTTCGAGAATCTTCGCTGGCTTCTCGATGTATGTCAAATCTGGTTGTAACTCGAGCTCAGCATGTGATACTGGCTCATCTGGGGTCTTTAAGCATTTTCTGAGTTGTGATACATGGAATACATTGTGAACTTGAGCTAACCTTCCTGGTAGATCCAATTCAAAGGCTAAACCTCGGTTCTGACTCAGTATCTTGAAAGGTCCGATGTATCTAGGGCTCAACTTTCCCTTTACTCCGAATCTCTGAAGACCTTTCATCGGGCTCACCTTAAGATATACCATATCTCCCACTTGTGGCTCCCAAGTCCTTCTCTTTTGGTCTGCATAGCTCTTCTGTCGACTTTGGGCTATCTTCAGTCTATCTCTTATGATGTCAATGATGTGTTGCTTTTCCTTGACATAATCTGGGTTGAACTCTTTGCTTGATCCAGCTTCATACCAGCATATCGGTGATCTACACTTTCTTCCATATAGAGCTTCAAATGGTGCCATCTTGATGCTGCTTTGGTAACTATTATTGTATGAAAACTCTGCTAATGGCAAGTGTTCTTCCCATGATCCTCCGAAGTCTAGGACACAAGCCCTAAGCATGTCCTCTAATATCTGGTTTGTTCTCTCGGTTTGTCCACCCGTCTGAGGATGATAGGCGGTACTATAGTCCAACTCGGATCCTAAAGCTTCATGTAGTTGCTTCCAGAATGCTGATGTGAACACTGATCCTCGATCCGACACGATCTTCTTGGGCACTCCATGTTTACTCACGATCTCTTTGATGTAAAGATCGATGAGTTTCCATCCTTTATCTTGCTGATTTACCGCTAAGAAGTGTGCACTTTTCATCAACTGGTCCACGATTACCCATATCATGTCCTTCTTTTTATTAGTCATGGGTAGTCCGGTGATGAAATCCATTCCTATCTCCTCCCATTTCCATTCTGGAATGGGTAAAGGTTGTAACTTTCCTGCCGGACTCTGGTGTTCGGCCTTCACTCTTTGGCATGTATGGCATTCCGCCACATACTGTGCTATTTCTCTCTTCATGTTGTTCCACCAGAATAGCTCCTTTAGATCCATGTACATCTTTGTACTTCCCGGATGAATAGAGTATGGTGTTTGATGGGCTTCCCGGAGTATTACTTCCTTGATCTCTGCAATATCCGGAACACAAATCCTCTTCTGGAACCATAATGATCCCATCTCTCCACGGTGAAATTCTGATGGTCTTCCTTCGTCAATCCTCCTCATCTCCTCTACGATGAATGGATCATCTAATTGACCCATGATTATCTCATTCTTGAGGTTGACATTCATTTCATCGGCTACTTGCAAAGCGGATAGTCCTTCGTGAGCTTCTTTCTCCCAAAGTTGTATTTGGGCTTGACTTATTTCCTTCTTCAACTCCGGTGAAATTTCTGGTTCTGTTCCGCCAGTACTCTTCCTGCTCAAGGCATCTGCTACAACATTAGCCTTTCCTGGAGTATAATTGATGGTCAGATCATAGTCCTTGATCAATTCAAGCCATCTTTTCTGCCTCATATTAAGTTCCTTTTGAGTGAAAAAGTACTTGAGACTCTTATGATCAGTATAGAGCTCACATTTGGCTCCATAGAGAAAATGTCTCCAAGTCTTAAGGGCAAAAACAACTGCTGCTAACTCTAAATCATGGGTTGGATAGTTCACTTCATGAGGTCTGAGTTGCCTCGATCCATATGATATTACTTTCCGATCTTGCATGAGTACACATCCCAATCCATGTTTGGATGCATCGCAGTACACGGTGTAATCCTTGCCATCCTCGGGAACTGCTAACACCGGTGCTGTGGTGAGTTTCTCCTTTAGAGTCTGAAAACTCTTCTCACACTCATCAGACCACACGAAAGGTGTGTTCTTCCTTAGCAACTTGGTCATTGGCCCTGCTATCTTGGAGAATCCTTCAATGAATCTCCTATAATATCCTGCCATTCCCAAGAATCCTCGGATTTCCTTGACGTTCTTGGATGCTTCCCAGTCCAAAACTGAGGCTACTTTGCTTGGGTTTACTGCTATCCCATCCTTACTAATGACATGACCAAGAAATTCCACTTGATCTAGCCAAAACTCACACTTACTGAACTTGGCGTACAGTTGATGTTCCCTTAGTGTTTGCAACACTATCCTAAGGTGTTCAGCATGTTCTGCTTTGTCCTTGGAATAAATCAAGATATCATCGATGAATACGATGACAAACTTGTCAAGACATGGCATAAAGATCTTATTCATGAGATTCATGAATATTGCTGGGGCATTGGTTAGTCCAAAAGGTACTACGAGATACTCATGATGTCCGTACCTCGAAACAAAGGCTGTTTTCGAAACGTCTTCCTTCTTGATCTTTATCTGGTGATAACCGGATCTTAGATCAATCTTGGAAAAGACTCACGTGCCTCTAACTTGATCAAAAAGATCTTGGATTCTAGGAAGTGGGTACTTGTTCTTGATTGTAACATTGTTCAGATTCCTGTAGTCTCCGCACATCCGTCGACCTCCATCTCTTTTATCCACAAAAATCACAGGTGATCCCCATGGTGAGATACTCTCCTGTATGAATCCTTTCTGTTCCAGGTCATCCAATTGTTCCTTGAGTTCTTTCAACTCCCTTGGCCCCATCTTGTATGGTGCTTTAGCAATGGGTGCTGTTCCTGGAATTATGTCGATAGTAAATTCTATCTCCCTATCTGGTGGCATTCCAGGTAATTCCTTAGGAAATACATCTTGGAATTCATTGACAACTGGAATGTCCTCCAGTTTCACCTCCTTCATACTGTTCAACTTCAACTCCACTTCAATCTAAGTATGCTTATCTCCTTGGTAAATGATTCTATCTCCACCTGGGCTTTTCAAAGATACTGTCTTATGGGTACAATCTATAAGTGCGCCATTTTCTTCTAACCAGTTCATACCAAGAATGACATCAATGTCCTTCATCGGTAAAATGAACAGGTCTGCGTCAAACGCACACTTATTGATCATGATGACTTGTCCAGGTTTAGTGTGGGTTACTAATATCGTTCCCCCCGCAGAAAGTATGGTTATTGGTTTATCTAGTTTATTGCATCTAATCCCATGTTTGATGATGAATTGCTGGGAAATGAATGATGTAGTTGCACCAGTATCAAAAAGTACTTTGCCAGGATGAGTGAGTATCTGAAGCGTACCTATCACTGCTTGATCGGAGTTCACCACCTCCTCCAAGCTGGTGCAGTTTAACTTGCCGAAGGGTTTCTTGTTCTTCCAACCCCCTCCGGTATTTCCTCCTCGGCTTCCTCCTCCTCCTGACTGGCCTCCTCCGGTATTCCTCTTGGGGCAGTCTTTCAGCATATGCCCCTCCTTGCGACAACCAAAGCATATGATCCTTGGCTTCTTACAATCCTTGGCAAAATGTCCTGTGAGTCCACAGCTTCGACAAATTATTTGATTTGCAGTCTGGAATGCTTGGTTCTTCCTACTACCGTAGTAGTTGCTGTTGTTGTTGTTGTTGTTGTTGTTGTTGTTGTTGTTGTTGTTGTTGTTGTTGTTGTTGTTGTTGTTGTTGTTGTTGTTGTATCTTGGCTTGAAACTCAAGCTGGTATTGGGCTTGTTGCTGACAAACCTTTTAGGCTCATATTTGGCCTTCTTCCTCTTCTCCTCCTGCAGTTGCTTGAAGTCATCTTCCAGGGTGATGGCTGCATCCACCAATTCCTGGAACTCAGTTGCTCTCATCATTCTGAGCTGTACTTTAAACTGGGGACTTAATCCCCGCAAGAACCTCTTCTTCTTTTTGTCCTCGGTATTAACCTCCTCAACGGCATACCGAGACAACTTCGAGAATTCCCTGACATATGTCAGGATAGTATTGTCCTTCTGCTCAAGACTCTCAAATTCACGACGCTTCAACTCCACAATACTTTCAGGAACATTGGATTCCCTGAACTTCCTTTTGAACTCTTCCCATGTGAATACTTTTTCGGCCGGGTATACGGCTACTATATTATCCCACCAAGATGCGGCTGGTCCACATAGCAAGTGTGTTGCATACCGGACCTTCTCCAAGTCATTGCATCCAACTGTATTGAGCTTACGCTCAGTATCCATAAGCCAGTATTCCGCGTCCATTGGCTCGGGCGCGTATGCAAAAGATATTGGCTTTGTGTTCTGGAAGTCTGCTAAAGTGACTCCCTGATTCTCATGTCTCTCAACTCTGTTCTGTTGCAGCAGTTCCTGGAAGAATCTATTCTGCTGTTCCAGCGTCACACGCTGTCTTTCTTCCATCATCTGCATGTACTGGACAAAGTTCTGCTGCGTCATAGGTGGTGGTGGTGGTGGAAACTGATTCCTGGCTGCTTCATCGGCTTCAGCCTTCTGTCTGGCCTCGCGCTCGATGCGCTGCTCTTCACTCTCCTCACTCGGCGCTCCCGACATATCCCCCTAGTTCTGCAACACAAAGTGGTACTCATAGTTACTCCATGCGCAAGTTTTCTGAGCTCAACTTTGTGCACAGAACTATTCACGCAATGGAAATCAAGAAGCAAATGCAAATCATACAAAACATATACCCTGTATATACATACATAAGTGGTCTTATTACAATACTCAGTAGCGATGTGAGTATGCAAACTCACTTATTAAAGTATATGTACAAATTTATACAAGTATTACATACTACAATACATGTGGTACAACTGTATTGTAGTCTCGCCTCCCATGATGGTCTCTAGTCGTGATTCACTCCCGATACATCCCAGGCTTCCATCCGGTCGAACGTGAAGTCCTCCTGACAGAATCTGGAACATAGGGTCTTCCCGTAGGCTTGTAGTCGGAATCGGATGATGTTCCGAGGGCAAAATCTTTGTTCATGAACTAGTCATTCAGTGCGTCATAGTCCACCCATCGGGTGTACTCCCCGGTGACTCCGCCAAAGGTATTCCCACCTTCAGTATCAGACTCAATCAGCATCGGATACCCCTCAATATCACCTCTTTCATACTGATCGTTCTGAAACTGGGTTGTGGCATCATCATTCATCTCAGGATTATACCTAACCGAATCACTAGGGTTTCCAGTATCTTCTCCCCAACGCCAACCTGTTGAGTTTTCTATAGGAGTCACGGAATGCTGATGGTTTCCGGATTCCTCGCCACCTTCATAACCTCCATAGGAGTTATTAGGAAAATACCTAGGAGTAATAGGTGTGGTTTGCTCGTTCGGATGGTCAATGCTAATGTAATCACCAGCTGAGTAAACTGGTGTATGCTCCACTCCCTCTATGGGTTCCTTTCCTTTTGTCTCCTCCTTGGGCTCGGTGAACTCTTCTAGCATTGTATCAATTGCTCCCGTCAAATGACGGTTCAACTGAAACAACAATGATAGTAAGTTACGGCTATTGTCCATGTATTTTGCCGCTTCAAGCTGGTTTGCGTTTGGCGTATTTAAAATGGTTCAGCATGGGATCATCCTCTTCCTCCAAGTGAGGAATGTGGGTGAATTCGGAACCCATAAGCTCTTTCGTCTTATGTTCCCGGATATCGGTTATGGCTCTCATAACAGCTATATGGTAGGCTGTGTTGATGGTTCTGGCTTCTCCTGCTGGCATAACTACGCTCATTCCCAAAGATTCGGGAAGTCGTAGCCCTACTCTACACTTTGCCAATACTGGTCCATCATAGTACCAATATTTCATCACTTGAATTTGGGGATCGCACCCAAATTCAAGTAACATGGCACGTAGAATGTCTGCAAGTCCTCCGTCGTATTCACTCAAGTTTGAAGTCTTCACTTTCACATTACGTCCCGGGCGTGAACTTGCCATTGTTGGCTGTAGAAATAGAAAGAATATAAGATTAGTAATAATGCATCATAATAGAGATAATAAAGAATTATCGCACTAAAACATATGATTGTTGTATTCTCAATTGAATATACACCATATTTTTAGAGAATTCTTTACTAGTCCTATTTGACTCCTAACGTTTTCGTCCCATTTACTAGGTTCCAACCTAAGGTCAAAGCTTTTGCTCTGATACCAACTGTGGGGACCCTGCATACCACTGCATGTTGTAGTATGCCAGTCGTTGATATAACATTCGCGAAGTACCAGTCCGCAAATATTACATCCCTCAGAGTAGTACAACAGAACATAGCAGGTCCATAACTCATACATACATTATTACAAACCAAAGGTACATATCATCCTGGAGCTCCTCTTGGGTCCTGAGAGGTTTACTCCTGGGTTCGAGGCGAACCCAACTTAACTTACAATATAGAAGTTTCATTAGACTAAACATTTATTCTCTCGAGCAGCTAAGTATTAAGAGTTCGTGCTGCTCGGCTACTACTACTACTCGATATTTCTAGGCTTGGTCTCCTCCGGAAGCCTCCCCGGTTCCGTAGACTATGAGGTAGTCTACGCCTTCAATACCTCCCGGAGAGGTACTGGTTCTTCATAGCCGATGATGTCGGCTCCTTCGAGGTTGTCGTTGTCCTCCTCCGGATGGTTCGGACGGTCTAGCGGTGGATTTAAGAGTGGTATGAGTACGAGCGTACTCAACAAGTTCATATTAGGAAAGAGGTGTGTAATGCACTAACTACGGCACCAGACTAGAAAGTCTGATACCATGCAGGTTTTGATAACCATTTCTTCAAAAGATTGTTTTTATTCAGAAGAACTATGTCCATCAGCCTTCACCGGTTTACTAGAACTTCATGGAGTTCCTTTCCGGCAGCGTTCGCAGTTCCCAAATCCCGGAACAAGGAGTGACTGGTCACAATTCGTTACACTCTGCAGAGGTGTGTTTCTTTACCCATAAGAGATCTTAACCTTGGTGCCAACCGGGCAGCTTTCCCGTCCACACTTCCTTTGGTGTGAGGCCCGGTATAAGGTCCTAGTCAATCATGTTCCTCCGCTACCTCGAACACCCACCCGTTGTTGCATGCCCCGACCCTGGGTCCACGCCGGTCCCATTATTCCTGTAGATTTCAAGGTGGACCCCGGCCACGACATCAGTGCTGGGCTCTACCATACACTCCTACGCCAGTAGCTGCAACCCATCCTAGACCGCAATACCGTGGGGACTTAGGACTCCCCAGCCTCACCGCTTGTTCCTTCGGGCGACAAGTGTACTACGGATTATGCCGTGGGGACTTAGGACTCCCCAGCCTCACCGCTTGCCCCCTTGGATTACAAGTGTACTACGGTAAAGCGCATCCGTTGATGAACGAGAGGTGGAAACACTTTTGACTACTCCGTCCCATTCCATATCTTATGGTTAACACGGGTATTACGGCACAAGAATCACTGGACGACATTTGTTGTTTAATCCTAGATGGATATAAACCCTTGCAATGGAACCTCCACCTTATCAACACAATCCATGGTTCCATTGCCCACCACATAGTCATATTCATAGTTATGAAAAATAGTGGTTTTGTCTTTTTATGCAATAGTGATAAACATAGTACTTTGCAAGTAATTTGGTAAAAATACTCAAATGACATGAGCAAGCGATGAAATTGCCTGAATACTGCAAAGTTTTGCAGTTGGATGGTGTGGACTGAACCTTGTCCTCTGTCTCTGAAAAATAGCATCATTGTCCAATAAGGGCAATGGTTAAAGAAGCAATTATGCATGATTCGGCTTTTTAGGGTTGTTTCCCCCTCTCCGTGTTTATTATTTTTTGTAGAAGGTTAATACTAAGAATAATTTAGGGATACTCTGTTTAGGGTAAAATACAACCTTGAAATGTTGTCAAGGTGTTTTTTATAGTCCAAAGGTATTAATGGACTTATTTTCATTATTGAAAATAATATGTGTGATTTAAATGATTATTTAAATCATTAATTTAAGACTTATTTTTGACTGTCTTCAAAAATTCCTTTTGATATTTTATTCATGTAGAGAATTTTATGCTGATCAATTTTCATATTTTTAATTATTTTTTTGGAGCTATTAAACATTTACTATTAATTTTCAAAGTTTCAGCATTTTTTATGAATTTGTGAAATGGCACAATTGCCCCTGGGCCCACCTGTCAGTGGAGCCCAGCGGGTTTGGTTAGACCAGCTCGGGTCCAACCGACCCGAGCGGTCGCTCACACCTCACCTCCCCCGCGCCGGCTCGACGAACCCTAATCCCCCATCTCTCTGGCGATCCGCGTCGCCTCCGCCGTCGCCGCTCGATTCCGGCGAGCTCCGCCGGACTTGGCCCCCGCCATGGTGCGCAATCAACGCGCCCCACGACGGCGGTCATCATCATCCGCATCGATTTGACGCAGGCGACCTGCTGCGCTCATCCCCGACCTTCTCTGGTGCTAGGGTTACGGGATCTGCGCGATCCCGCTGCTCCCAAAGCTCCAGGCGGGATGGCGCCCCCGTGGCTTCGCAGCCGTGCTACGGTTGGTGCCGTGGCGCCGCCATGGCTTGGCTTGGCCTGGCGCCGCCGCGCCCTGGCGTGTGCCGCCGTGGCCGCCATGGCTGTGGTTGCCATCTGCTCGCCCCGGGTACGTGTTCCATTCGTCTCTCTCTCTCTCTCTCTCTCTCTCTCTCTGTCTGTTCTACTTCCTCATCCTCTAGCTCAGGCCATGGCTTGTATCTCCATGTGGAGATGCTCGCCATGTCGCTGCTCTACTGCTGCATCTTGCTTGCTTGCGCCTGAGCTGCTGTGCTCTACTGCTACGCCATGCTTGCCTGCTCATGATCCGTCGTGCGGCTGTCGCTCGCGCCATGCTTGCACCACTTGCTTCATTCCAGCCCCGTGCCTCGTTGCGGTTATTGTGCTTGCCAGAAGCTCAAGTGTATTCATGTTTGCTGGCTCATGAGCATCTTGTAATGCTCATGGACTGCTAAATTGCTACTGGTTATGCTACAATTTATGCAATTGCTTGCTTGCTGGCTCTAGTTGTTGCTATGGCTCATTTATATGTGTGTGTCATCCCTATATGTATTCCTAATTGGATTACTTGAGTAACTCTTGCTTGAGCAAGGTCAGTTATGTGTGCTATACATGTCTAGCTTGATCCAGTGGTACATCATGTATTTGATGTGCTTCTCGATACAATCATTTATTTGATTATCTGTGAAGCAACTGTTGATGAATTGGTGCTGTGTAAGATATGTGATTCATGGATTGATGTTAGGTTGGTTCTAGCATGTATTTGCATGCTCTGTTAGGCCCTGATGATTATATGATCATCAGTCCTTAGTGACTTTCTACTGTCCTATGGCTTGTGTTCCACTGGTGCTCTTCTTTGGCTTGTGTGGCACTCAAGCCTGTGCTGGTGCATGTTCTTGCTTACCCCACAGCACATGCTGTTGCTTGCAGTGATCATCTGGATCAGATGCAAGACTCCAGTGCTTGGTTACCTTGTGTATGTCATTCATTTGTGTAGCTTGTCATGATTTAATGGATAAATGATATGAACTGCTTGCGGTGATGAATCTTATGATTAATTTATTAGGGCTAGAGGGATGCCAACAATTGTTGGGGACCCTAGCCCACTCTGAACCCATACGGGTGATGATGTATGTGCTTGAGCTTGGTGGTTTGATTGTTTTGGTGGTTGAGGTGGCCTCGGCAGTCATTCTTGGTCTGCTCGGGAAGCTCCCACCCCTGTTGGCTGGCTATGGCTTGGAGAATACATCACTGGACAATCCCTTGTTGGATTTCCGATGAGCTTTACTTGTTGACAAACAAGAAATAGGCACGAGTTGCCTATCACGTCCGATGGTTTTACTAGCTGTAGGTGCTAGGTGATTTGGGCTAGGCTAGCTGTGAATCCATCCTTTGCTGGATTTCCCTAGTTATGCCACTAATTTGACATAACTAGTGTTCCCTGGGATGATCTCCTATTGGCCTCTCCCCTCTTTGCTTGCACCAAATGGCTAGTAGCCAAGTGATGCATCAAATAGGGTTCTACCCTTCTGTGCTACGTGATGCATAGCATGCTTATATATGAGCAGGATATGATCTTGCTCATGCTATTTTGTGTATACCTCACTCCAGCTCCTAGATTTTGGGTGTTGGTGTAGAGGATTGCTTCTGGATGCTGTTTATGCTTGCCCTGCTCCTCCTAGCTAGTTGATGATGCTTGATCTATTTATGTGTATGGCTGGAACAAGTGGAACAACAGTGAATGTTCTACTGTTCTAGCTGTGCTTGTGTTCTTGCTGTTCTTGGGACTTACCCTGTGAGGCTGCTGTCGATGCAATGGTTAGGGTTCACTGTTGGAGAGGCTTTTATATGGTTAACCTTTGCATCTCTGGTTGACAGCTCCTACTCCTTTCTTGGTGACTCACTCTGTGTGTGTGCTGCATGCACACAGCCTTGTGAGCACTCTGGCTGTGTGTGTGTGTGCAGATACTTGGTATCTGGCTTGGTCCTTGGCTGTGGCATGGATCTGCTCGGCAGAAACTTGAGCATATCCACTTCATCTCATTTATTTGCTGAACTGCCAAGTGGCATAGCCACTTGGCATAACATCTTCTTTGTTGTGATTGTGTGCAGGAACAAGTTGATGATCAAGATGAAGATGATCTAGTAGATTAGGATGTAGTTTATTTACTTGTAATTTCCTTTTTCTTTTA
This sequence comes from Lolium rigidum, assembly GCF_022539505.1. Taxonomy (NCBI): domain Eukaryota; kingdom Viridiplantae; phylum Streptophyta; class Magnoliopsida; order Poales; family Poaceae; genus Lolium; species Lolium rigidum. Next base: position 30,709,435 of record NC_061509.1, read on the forward strand.
TTATTTAAGTAATTTATGTAATGAGTTGTAATATTCATTTATTTTCTTATGGATATTGTAAAGACAATGTAATTTATGTGATGATCAATAAAGCTCAAGGTTTTCTCTAATGAGCTTTATTTATTAATTGTCTTGTTCAATATTGTTTATTATTTATTATTTATTTAATGAATTTCCTCACAATTGAATTATGAGATAATTATTTAATGTTTGAATTTGAAATTCAAATTCAACTTAGGTTTGAATACAATCATGCAACTTAAGTTGTGATGCAACCTCTCCCATCTCTTCTCAAAACCCTAATTTAGTTGAATGGAAAACAAGTTTGTCGCACTCTCGAAACCCTAACCCTGTAAGGTGACGAGAGAGAAACTTGTCCCCCTTCGATGCAGTTTTTGTTTAAAAGCGCGAAATTTCCCCAGAATTTACAATGCAATGCACATCCCTTTCTAAAATCTACCCCTCGATTGTCTCTAAACCTGGGACATTACACTCAGGTACCCTTGAGTCCTTCTCGAGTCTGTCGACAATTATGCTGGCGGACAACAATACCTTCGATACAGTGCCTCCAAGTCTCCAGTAACGTTGGCAATCGACAGCAAACCTGCCGAAGGATAACGGGCAAGTACAAGGGCAAGTGTAAACCTGGCTCTTGCAAAAACTTGCGTGCGCACCAAGTCTCGGATCTTCTTGGCGTTACCGAACTCGGACATCAATGCAAGGAGCGTGGGGGGAACTGCGTTCAGAGGAAACATCGTTTTCCAAACCACCCTCATGGCCTTGTAGCACTTTTCAAAGAAGTGGTGGACCTGCTGAACTCGATCCTGAAATTGTGCGACAGTCGAAGCCTTCGAGTGCTCCCGCCAGAAAATCTCTTCGGCTGAGGACAGCTGGGTTAACGCATGCACACGCTCGTAAATCCGTTTGTTTTCTTCCGCACGGTTTAGAGCTATGACTGGCAAAGGAATAAGCAAAGGATCAGATAAGGCGTTGTCATCAAAATGGCGCAGGGATCAAGGAACTTACAGTTCAAACTGTCGGTAGCTTTATGCAGCTCAGTAAGAGCGTATCGCTCCACGTTGGCTGCAATTTCACTCTTCTTGTTGACAATAGCAGCTAAGGCGTAAGTGTCGCGCAGATCCTTTTCCATCTGGGCGATCCGATCCTTCATCCACTGGATCCGATCACTTTCGGGAAGGACCCCCGAGGAATCGTCGACAAACGAAGGCACCGGGAAAACCTGCAGGAAACAACGTTAAAAAGGGTGACGGATATAGTCAAATTGAGCATCCAACGCAACTCCCATCGGGAGAAGTACAAGTAATCCCCATCAGGAGAAGTGCAAGAAAAAGAAGTTATGATAAAAGTGTGCCAGCAACATTGCCAGCACAAAGTTCATTACAAACATACGGTTTCGCAACAGAATAATGTTTCACATCAGCCTGAGGTTAAAATTACAACAATCAAGGAGCTTGGGTCTGAGCAGATAGGCTGGGGCCAGCCGATGTCTTTTCTGACAAAACTAGTGCGAGGAGCTGGCGAGCACAAGTACGGGCAGACGCTGTAAAAGCACTCAAGTCAACAGATCGCCCATCTTTTTCTTTCGGCAGCTCCTTAGTCATTTCTTCAATGTCAGCCTTAAAGCCGTAACCCATCATAAGTTGGAAGGCAAGGAGGGCACCATAGGTACGCGAGGTACGTTTGAATACCTCAATAGTTTCCTTGGTGTCAACCGCGAAGGCATCAATCAGTTGCCCCAGAGTCTTCTCCTGCTTAACCTTGGGGAAAATCATCGAGTGCATCCGCGCCAAGGCACCCTTTCCCTTGTTAAGAAGCTCCCGGGTAAGCTGGTGGGAGGCGACAGCCATCGACACACCGTTTGCCGGGGAGTTATTTGGAACGCTGTCCAAGGCAGTGGCAGGGATACTGGCGGCCTCTGCAAGAAAGCGAATTGGAGAAAATCATTGATAGATCCATAAGAATAATAATCGACAAGAGATGTATGGAAGAAGCTTACCAAGCAAAGCCAAAGCAGACTGACGAAGGAGATCATCCTTTTCTGCCGACTGAGCTTCCTCCTCCTTCAGCTTCTCTTTCAGCTTGTTCAGCTCCTCTTTCAGGGAGTCGACCTCCTGGCGAGCTATGGCAGCCTTTTTGATGGCGCCGTCTAACTTTGAAGAAGTAGATTTAGCCTCCTCCTGCAACCGAACTTTGTCTGCCTCCAGAGAAGTAAATTGAGAGGCGAAGGCTTCTAGAGAGGATATACACCTCTCAGATCCTTAAAAAAGAGAAATGTTTTACAACAATCATTAGGCAAAACACGCCCCAGAAGATTCATGCTACATTCGACAAGAACTTACAGAAAGGGGAGCTGTGGCAGCAGCAAGAGCATCTTTCCCTTTGGAAAGGGAGGAAGCAGTCGATGCTTGAACTGCGGGAGCTGCTTTAGGAACCGACGCTTCGGAAGCCACGGCAGCCGGAGAAGCAGCATCGGATCTGACCCTCTTAGGCGGAGGTTCAACGAAGGCTTCGTCACTACAAGAAGGATTTTGATCAACCAAAGTTATAAAGAAAATGCGGGAAAACAAAGGAGCAGAGTATAGTAAAACACTTACATGTCAAGAAGATCATCTTCATCGGCAAAGCCGCCGATTGATCTCTTCTTGAGCGGAGCCCTGATTTCCTCCGCGGCTGCATTAACAAAGGCATCATGATCAGCGTCATCATCACGCACTGATCCCTCTGTGTTGTAAGTGTCATCGGCTGATGAAGGGAGACTGGTATGAACAGTTTCTGAGTCTATAGGATCATCGTGACCACTTTTCGGGCTTGTATGTTCGATAGTATGGAAATCAACAGGGTCTGAAGAGCCTCTTCCTTCGGAAACATTGGCTGGCGAGTTGTGCAAGTCCCCGGAAGCTACAAGAGTCTGTCGAAGGAAAGGCAGATGAGAATAGCAGTAATTATGACGACTAAGTAAATAGTAGCATGATAAGAATTTGAGAAGGGAAGTTACGTCTGGCGGTGGATGTTCGGCATCAAGAGGAGTATACGAAGACACCAATGGGATCAAATCTTCTTGGCTAAAGGAAGTGAGGCGACGGACTTCATCGAGCAGTTCCTTTTCCGACAATTCGGCAGCATTAATTCTGGTCTCATCTTTCGGGCCTGAGTACAACCACATTGGGCTAACTCTGGCCATGACTGGTTGGACTCGACGTTTCAGGAACACCGCTGCTATCTCTGTGCCGACCATGGTTTGGCCATCGGCTTCCTTGATCCGAAGAAATCTGTCAAATAATTCATCGGCTGCAACTTTTTCATCGGGAGATAGAATATTCTTCCAGGAATTCTTAGGCTTGGCTTCGAGGACATCGACAAAGCAAGGAAGCTGAGATTCGAGTGACGAGGTGTCCTTGAGGTAAAACCACTTCAATCTCCACCCTTGCACGGACTCCCTCATTGGAAAATTAAAGTAGTTTACATCCGAACGAGCTACAAATCCCACTCCTCCGGTGACAAAAGATCTGTTGCTACTGCTGTATCTCTTCACATAGAAGATCTTTTTCCACAACCCAAAATGAGGCTCAACGCCCAGATATGCTTCGCAGAGGGTGATAAACACAGCAACGTGGAGGATTGAGTTGGGAGTGAGTTGCCATAGTTGGATTTCGTAAGTTCGCAAGAGATGGAGGAGGAATTCGTGGACGGGGAGCGAAAGGCCTCGGTATAAGAACGACAGGAACATCACAGTAAAACCGGCAGGGGGATTAGGTCGAGAAATCGCACCTGGAAAGATCACATTCCCTTCATCGGAGGAGATCAATCCCAGGCTTCGGGATCTCTTCTCGTCACGCTTGGTGACGGTTGAAGCTGTCCAGTCTCCGGGCCTGGCTGCTGAGCTCGGTGGCGCCGGCGGAGCCGGAGCTGGGGGAGGAGCGCCTGGGGCGCCCTCCTTCGAAAGAATCGAGAAAGATTTGGCGGCAGCACCACCACTCGTGGAGCTGGCGGCGGCGCTAGGGTTCTTCTTCTTCACCATTGCGAGATTTGGGAGAAACCGGAAGGCAGTGGTGGCGGCGCGAGCAGTTGTGAATGGGAGAAGAGGAAGAACAGCGAAGGGATGAATGAAGGAGAAGATTAGGGATTTCTATCTCTTGGGAAACTTAAGGAAGGCCTTGTATTGTAAATGGGCCTTTTTCTCCAGTTAATGGTTGCGGAAATCGAGGAGGTGCCTCGCTAACCGTGTAGAGAGAAGCAGGGATTGCTCGAAAACAGGGCTGGTAGGTTGCGTCTTATCAGTCAAAATCAAGGGACAGAAAACGTAATCAATGACGTCATGAGGAATGATTGCATACGAAGAGATAAGAAAGTATCGGGTGATCAACTTGAGCCTATGCACGGATTGCGAGCATCCGCACCTAGGCTCGGGGGCTACTCCCATAGGGAGCGCTGGCGCGCACCCGATAGAAAAAAGACTCGAAGGAAAAATTTGACTCAAGTCTGCACCCGGACGTAAGCGCCCGTGCCCAGACTCGGGGGCTACTCCCATCGGGAGCGCTGGACGCGCACCCGACAAAACTTTTTTCGCACTCCAGGATCATGCCCGGGGACTTGATTCTGTGTAGGGTAACGTTGTTTTGCCATCGGCAGTTAACCAACAAAAGTTGGGCACGTTATTCGTTATCCCTTGCGTAAAGAAAATATATCGGATGGTCTACAAAGACTTGCAGGAAAAACTTCGGCAGAAGAAGATGTTCGAGTGGACAACTTGAGTCTACGCACGGATTGCCAGCATCCGTACCTAGACTCGGGGGCTACTCCCATCGGGAGCGCTGACGCGCACCCGATAGAAAACAGAAGGAAAGCAAGAATGATCAAGGAGAAGGACTTCGGAAGAAGATATGCTTCAGTCTCTACCCGAACTATGTTCGGCTAGACACTCGGGGGCTACTGACGTGGGCATTACCCTTCGGGTAACCAGTATTGCTCTACCCTATACGGTCCAGATGGAGGCCCATGAAGGTACTCGAAGGCAAGATGGGCCACTAGGACGGTGCGGCGAAAGATTACTTGAAGTACAAGACACGGAAGAAGTCGAAGAAGGAAAGATTAGAGATAGATCTACTGTAAACCTACTCGTACTCGATTAGATCTCTCGGGACCTGGCACCTATAAAAAGGCCAGGAGAGGGGCTATCGAGGGATAAAATCAATCTTAGCGATCTTAGCCAACAGAAGCTCAGAACTAGGTTACCCTAGCGATTAGCTATCTCGACGAGATCATAGCTGAACTATTCGGCACCCCATTGTAACCTGTTTTCATCATAATCAAGAACAGACAGGCAGGACGTAAGGGTTTTACCTCATCGAGGGCCCCGAACCTGGGTAAATTGCTTTCCCCGCTCGTCTGTAAACCGATGTCTCGTATCAGCTTGCAGGATTCCATCAACCCTAAGTCCCTATCGGAGGACATTGTCGAGAAACACCCCCGACACCCTAGCTTCGCTTTCCAGGAGTACCTCGTCGACAGGTGCGGCCTCACCCAAGCGCAAGCCCTCAAGGCCTCCACCAAGCTCTCCCACCTCAAGTCCCCCGCCAAGCCCGACGCCGTCCTCGCTTTCCTCGCCGGCCTCGGCCTCTCCAGCGCCGACGTCGCCGCCCTCGTCGCCAGGGACCCCAGGTTCCTCTGCACTGGCGTGGACAAGATCCTGGCCCCCAACGTCGCGGGGCTCATGGCTCTGGGCCTATCGCGTTCCGAGGTCGCCCGCCTCGTCCCGCTCGCCACCCCCAAGTTCCGCTGTAGATCCATCGTCTCAAAGCTGCATTACTACCTGCCTCTGTTCGGGTCCGCGGAGAATCTCCTCCGGGTGCTCAAGTACTCCGACTACCTCCTTGACGGCGACCTCGATAGGATGGTCAAGCCTAACGTCGCGTTCCTGCGAGAGTGCGGGATAGATGCTGTTGGTATTTCCAAGCTATGCCTCACTGCGCCACGGATACTTGGCACCAAACCGGAACACATCCGGGCGATGGCGGCGCTTGCCGAAGCTATAGGTGTGCCCTGTGGCTCCGGGATGTTCAGGCTAGCGCTGCAGGCTGTAGCATTCTCCAGCCAGGAGAAGATTGCGGTCCGCGTGGAGTGCTTGAAGAACACATTCGGGTGGTCAGATGCTGAGGTGGGCATTGCTGTTTGTAAGTTTCCAATGTTGCTGAAAATGTCCAAGGACAACCTGCAGAGCAAATCAGAGTTTCTTCTCTCTGAGGTGGAGTTGGAACCGGCGTACATTGCTCATCGGCCGTCAATGCTTGGTCTTAGCCTGGAGGGCCGGCTCAGGCCGCGGTACTACATTGTCAAGTATCTTAAGGAAAATGGATTGGTCAAGTGCAACCGAGACTACTATAGTACATTAATATTCAGCGAGAAGGCATTTGTGGACAAGTTCATATGCCCTCACAAGGAAGCTGCGCCATACCTCTCTGGAGACTATGCAGCAGCATGCAGAGGGGAAATACCGACTAGATACAGATCTTCATGAACCAAGAACGGACTATGAAAGTTGGTAACGGGGAATGGCGCAACAAGATTTAGATCTGTGCTGTAAGCTGGCAATTCATGTTTCATTGTTCTTCGCCTGGCAATGTGTTGGCTGTCCTCTATTGTATGTCTCTTACTCTTCAGTCTTCAGTCATTGCTAACTGCTGATGAACGATGAAAGTCATAGTTTCATTCCTTGATCCTGGTATGTCCATGCCATCTTTTGGCACCAGAAGAAAGCATGGCACAGCCATGTGCTTGTTTATCCTTGTGTCATGTTGACATACATGTTGGAAGGAAGAAAGTGTGAAATTAGGAAATTCTTCGCTGCATTGAAGTTGCTTTTTTTTTTTCAGTTTTGATGGTGGTTTGTTGCAAGAATTTTGTGTTTTTTGCTAGTGCATCATAAAAATTATTAGTTCTCATCTGTCCATGCAATTGATAAAAGTGGCATAGCTTTCCCCGTCATTATTAAGAAATCATTTGAGAAACATGGCCTAGAACCTAGAGATATACTCATCATATACAAAAAGTTTCATAATTCTATTTCACAAGTTGCCAAGTAGCACCCATTTTGTGTTGTATTTGCCTTTTTTTGGCATAGCTTCCTATTGACCATCCGGGAAGCACATCCTGTGAATGGCACCTTGAGTGTTTTTCATGAGATGTTATTTTAATATTCTACTAGTTACCCAAATTTGCAGTGTGCAATTCACCAATTAAAGTGTCCAATAACTATTACACAATTATGTTATGTGGAAAATCTTCTAGTGTAAATTCTGCGGCTCAATGGGCATGTGAACATCTACATTCTTGGATATCCATCAATATTTGTCTGTATGAACTTCTGAATTTCTGTGTTAACTAGATTTTTTAACAGCGGGTCTTCTAAGCTATATATTTTTAATTATTGCACACTAGGTTCTTTATCATATCCATTTCTGGCTCATGTTTTTTATTTGATCACTAAGATAAACCTTGGAGAGCTCTATGCATCTGCAACTCTCCATTTGCCTCATTGTAGTATTGTTTTTTTTTGCTGAGCAACATTGGTGCAGGTTCAGTAACGTGGGTAAACATCTGGCTGTTCATATCTGTACTGGGAGAGACAGACTATGGTGCTCAAAAGTAGAGGGCAATTCAACACATAGTTAAATTTCTTGAGTCGACATGGATTTTTCTTCTTCTCCTTTTAAGTTATTATACATGGATAAATATGTTAAGTTGAAACTGCAACCCAAGCCTGGAAACATCTAACTGCAAAAAATTCATGGTGTTTCTACTAATACAAAGTTGCCTTTTCTCATCTCATGTGTTGTACTTATTTACTTCTTCAAAAGTAGAAGGATATATATTAGCAATAACTACCTGATTTTGAAGCAGCAGTTGATGATAGGCGATATAGTATCAGGCATGTCAGCTCCCAGGCAATTCGACTCAAGTGGAAAAGGAAAAAACTAATAATATCACAGAATGTGTAAAACCATGGTGAGCTGTCTCACATGTGGCCCAGGAAGATACATGTTATCCTGGAGAAAAGATCCAGGCTGAGCATTATAAACAATAGGCTGTCCACGAACGTATAGATCCCTGATATTGCAAAGTTCATGAAGAAATTGATCGTACAAATGGAAATATTTAGCAGGTAATCTCTACACTTTATTACAGTTGCTCAGTTTATAAGCAGAGAGTATACTTTAAACGTGCACCAAGATAAACACATGCAGTCCATCTAATTGAATTAGTTGATAGTAGATCCTGTAAATTATTTTGTCTTGACATTCTCCTGATTGCATCTGCTGTTCTTATTGATGATGTTATTTCTCATATTTCTCTTTCCTATATGTTGAATCTTTCTTCAAACAATGAAAATTCAAAACTTTAACTTGTTCCTAAGAAAAATCTATGTGAATTTTCTGCAGTAAGTATTTGGTGAGCTCCTTTTCCCCTGGCTGAAAGTTTGATTTCTTGACATGGTGACATACTGTGAGAATATTTGGCTGAACCTGTCTGTTCATTCATATATTTAGGAACCAAAGGATCGTCCTACTTTGACACTGTATTTTGAATATACAGTTTGTTTTGACTTATGAGTTATGATCACAGAAAGGCACATGAACTTGAGCAGGGACTAAATAAATCATTTGGCATTGGTCGTACCAAATGATAGCTAAAATAAGCTGTTATTGTATAGAATTATACTAAATAAATTTCTGAAAGATTACCAAATTTGAACACTAGAACCAATGGATCAGTTTAACCTTTTCCAGACTTGGGCCTAACCATTACCATGTGTGAGGCATTGATGTGCCCTGTTTTCTCCATGTGTCTGAGTATTTCCTCTCATCTATATGTGATTCATATACAGACTGGAGTGTTCGTCTGCCGCTCTTGATTGTCACTATTTTGACGAAGAGTGTGGCTGCCTGTTACGACCCTTCTTCTGGAAGAAATGGCTGTTAAAATCCTATGATAGTTTGTGCTTTCCATTGTTATTTCCCATAGTCTGCTAAACATATTCTACTGTGACTCTTGATCCATGCATATGATTTTCATCGAGTTGTCAACATGAAATAAGATATAGTACAGTAGTACTTTACATCAGAGAGGTGCTTGACGATCAGGAGCTGAAGCACCCGATAAATTGCGCCGGTTGCGGGATATAACTAATCAGCCATGATCTGCGTATTTGAAAAATAGCCAGGTACTTGCAGCTGGGTAGAAGCAGTTGGAAGGAAGGTTGCACTTCTCTGGCGTTGGACTGACGAGATATAGTTTCTTCCAGTACATCTCTTGGACTGCTATGCTGCTGGCCTGCTGCAACAGATTGGTATCCTGGCCTGAAGTTTCTTTGTATCTATGTATGTATAGAAATGATCATATGGTGCCACTTCTTTGCTCACACAAGTGAAGGAACTCTGAATCTTTCAACTTAAACTGGGTCAGTTCGAACTTCGAAGCAAGGTTATGCTGTTGGACTGATGGACTGCTTCTCTGTACTAATTGTTTAGGCTTGTGGGCGAGATTTAACTGCAAGCTGTTCTATCACAGAACTAATGTGGCAGTGTTAGTTTTGTGGGAATATCTTTTTTGTATTTATCTGCTACAAATTGGTAGCAACAGTAGGCATGATCGATCCCCTTTTTTTCGATAAAGAGGAAATCCAGAAGGATGAAATATTCGAGTTGTAACCAGGGATCATTCGGTGACGTATTTTGATACATATTTTCTTCTGAAATACAAAACCAGAAATTCAATTCGGCTCTTGGGTGCATATGCTTCCTCCACCAAAAAACATATTTCTAATTGTCAAAAAAAATTAACAAAAAAATTCGCATGTACATCTCGACAATCTATGTGCGTTCGTGCAATTTCGCGAAAAAACGATATTTTTTATGGTCGATGTAAAAAAGACAAAATAATTCTCACAAAATGACTTATTTTAGCACTAAATTTTGTCTTTTCTACACAGCTCAAACTACAAGTCGATTTTTCGTGGAAAGACTTTGTGCGTATTTAGCATATCAAGATGTACACGTGAATTTTTCGTCTAGAATTTTTTGACATTTCAAAATGAATCAAAGTTACAGTTCAAACCAAAGGGAGCATATGCATCCAGGAGCCAAAACACCACTCCCAAAACATAACTTTGAAGTTCAATACATAACTTGAGAAAAAAAAACAAAAAAAAAGTGATTTCAGTATCGTTGGTGATAATGGACAGAACCGTGACCCCAGTTTAAATTAGCGGCTACTTGTAGAGATAGTTTTCTATTTTCCATTTCTCAAGTATCATTTTGAATTTTAATTTAAACAATAAACATGTAACATGGTAGAGAAATGGTGAGTATGCATGTGTTATACTTTTTCATATTTTTTCGCAACTGCTCAAAAAGGATAACGAAGATTCACCGCAGCGCAACAGCATGCGTTCCGGTGCAGGACTCGATCTAGCTGGAGACGCTAGTCTTGGCCAGGGGAGGTGGAGGCGCCACGGGGAGAGGAGTGGCGGCGCGGTAGGGAGACCGGAGGCGACGAGCATCATGGGAGGAGCACGATGCAACCTGATGCTAATTCTGTTGAAATATTGGGTCCATTTTTAGTGCTCCATATTAGATTTCAGATTTTCCTATAAATCTCAAAGTCCACATTGTGGTAGTCCATGTGAGTTCGAACCTAAGTTAGTGGCAGCTCACTAGGGAGTGACAAGAAGTTTAGTTCCACATTGAAAGTTGGGAAGAAGTTAGACCACTTTATAAGGTTGTTCCACCACTAGTAAGTGAGTGAGAATAGGAGTGGTACACGCGCGCTCCTCCCCCTCGCTCGCTCGTCTCGACACGCCACGCGTCGCGATCGTGGTGAGTGGATTGAGCCGAGAATTTTCTTTTTTTTGCAGTTCAGGAAAACGAACAGAGTCCTAGACGGATACATCGCAGTTAGCCGGATCGTGGGCTATCTGTAACCGACTCGAAAAGTTCGTGCGACGTGGGCGTGGCCCACGCTGCCTAGGGTTTCCCGAGCCTATATAATCTCTTGTCCGGCTACCGCAGAAACACACCATATACACGAGTTAGGGTTTCCACCTCTCTCTGCTTGCGCCGCCATCGTACCCTACTCCATCCCGCCCGCCGGCGTGCACCGGCGAACGGGACAGCAGGTCTCCGGAACCGCTCGCCTTTGCGATCTTGTACGTGAGAGGGCAAATTAGGTTTTTGGGAAGCGCTCTACGCGACTGCTCAAATTCTTCATCACGGGTCGCTTTCCGTTCAAGTCGGGCGGTGCTGCCTACCGTCGTCCTCAACGCCGTCTACGTCGACACGTCGTTCCTGTCGTCAACAACGTTGTCATCAATAACGTTACTGCTGCGACATCATCTGCTAAACCTCCACCGCCACCTCCACCAGATCGTTACGTGCGACATATCTCGATCTGTTTAGCGATGGATGTTGTACTGTTTGTGACATAGGCATCTCGGATGGGCCTGCCGAAGAAGGTACCCGGAGTTTACTGAAGGCCCACGATCCGAAGTTTGTGAAGCCCGGAAGCCCATTAAAGCATCGACTATGGTAAATAGAGATAGATTAGGAATACAGAGACTTGTAACTTTACAGGACGGACTCAAAGAGTCTCCGGGCGTTTTGTAACTTGTGTAATATGAAACCCTCGGCTCCGCTTCCTATATAAGGGGGAGTCGAGGGACAAAGAATGGATCAATCTCATTGTCAATACAACCCTAGCTTTTAGCAGTCGAGCACCTTTTCGGCTGAAATCTTCGAGATCTACTTGCCCTATACTTGCCGTCGACCTGCGACCCCCATTTTCTTCCCTCTATGACTCGTTGAACTCGCCTCGTCGCCCTCTCTCTAACGCGCCCTCTTTCGCTTCCCAGGTCGGAGTGAAGACGATGTGAGTTTCTCGTCTCCGTCACGGACGTCATCGACCCCGCCGTCGTCTGCATCGTTGCATGTCACCTCTGGAGTTTCTCCTGCACCGATCCACGCCTCCACGCCATCACCAGGCCGTCATCCGACGTCCCTAAGCCCCGCGCCCTTCTTGGTCACGATGCCGTCGAGTCCGGCGTCTTCGTCACTGCCGGCAACGCGCTGTTCGTGCCGTCGTCTTCAAGCTCCGCTGCGAGTCCTTGACGACCGAGGAGAACCATCACATGCCTCTGCACCGCCCTCTGCCTCGTCCGGTGAATCGCAAGGAGGACGCCGTCGTTGCATTAGCCCGCAGCACCATCAACCTCGTCGCCGTCCGCGCGGTCACCTGGGGGCTCCGCCATCTCGTCAAGGTCTCCGAGCCATGCATCTTCCTCGCCCACCGCCGTCCCCGTCCTGACCCTCGGTGAGCCCTCCCCTTCCTCCGCTCCGTCGTCGCTCACGCGGCGCCTCCAGTTTCTGGTGGACGCGGGCGAGCGCGTCGGGCACCGTCGCCGCTCGCATGCATGCTCGCTTGCATGCATGGCCAGCAACCGCCGGGCCCCGCTCTGGGCCGTTGAAATCCCTGGCTTCCCGCGTGTCCGCGGGCGATACTGCGCCGGCCCGTGTTAAAATCCTGCGCTCGTTAGGGTTCCGGCCCGATTCCTTTTTTTCTATTAAATCTGAAAAATCCATGTCTGTTGGTATGTGTAGCTTTTAATTCACAGAAAAATCCTCAGACATCCATATAGCCCGATTCAAAATTCTACATGTTCCTGTACAAATTCCTGACCACCTCCATCTGCATGCATGTGTTTTTATTTTATGAATTTGTACTGATAATTGTTTTCCTGAAATGATGCATTTTCAGTATTTAATTTAGTGTGGTAGCTGTGAAACTCTTTTTAGAATGAAACCAGTTTTTTTTTTTTTGTAAAATACAACTCAGTAGCTTTCTTTTGGCCTAGGTAACACATGCAAGAGCTTCCTAGATTTTGTGTTTATTAGAAAGTTAGATCTGTCCAGTGATAGGTATGACCCTATTCTACTAGGGTGCCAAAGGAATTATTTTTTGATCTATATTTTATTTCTGGGGATTTTATAACCAAAACTGGGTACCTTTGTAGTATAAAAATTGTGTAAATTATTTTATAGTTCAGAAAAATACCAAACCAATTTTGGTAGATCATATTTTTCAGTACCTATCCAGTGATATGTTTGTTACTGGTTGTACATGCTCTGATGACTGTGTGCCTTGAAAATCGTTGGCTCTAGTTTCTGCATTGTAAAAATATTTAAAAGCTTATTTTTTTAAAACTTCCAGTGCATGTGAGTTTCACATGTTAATAGCTTCCAGTAGATATGTTGCATGTATTTTTGTGAGAAACAGAAAGATTTAGGTCATTTATTTAGTTCCTAAGCCATTTTTGGTTTTATAAAAATCATATCTATTGTTTTAAAAACCCAAATTTAGTGAATCCAATTTCTGTAGCTTTATAAAGTCAAGCTTTACTCTCTGTAATTTTACCAAATTTTTATGTGCATTTTTATAGAGTGGTTTGTTAATGTGGTGCTATTGCTTATTTTACCCATAGGGAAATTGTGTTGTTTTCGTTTAGAAAGTTTTGTAATGAACTTTGGCACCAAACCCTTTTTGGTGGTTTCCAAGATTCATTATCTGCCAGCACTCGTGAGGATTATATCTTGGTGTGAGGTAGAGCCTTTTTATGCTAATAGTTGTTTTGTTAAGGTCTTTTCTAGTGACGATAAATTTTTTCCTTTTATAAATAAAATCTTGCCATAGGTGCTATTTGATTGATTTTTTTTAGTGCCTCTGATTGAATGGTTTGCTACTAGATTGAGTGTGTGGTTGCTGCTATAGCTATGTATTGATTGTTCGCCTTTTATTTTGCGACGTTAGAATGTGAACGCTACCGGAGAAGGAGAGGATCTCGGTGAGGATTTTTGAGAGGAAGGAAGCGCAGGTGATTCATGAAGATGAAGTCCAGGGACAAATAGCCAACCAAGGCAAGCCACCTCTTGCTGCATATCTTGACCTAATTATCTTACTCTTGCATTATTACCAGTTTTATAAATTGCATGGTTTATTTATTTATGTGAGTGGTCCTGCCACTCGGTGTTTTATTATTCCACCCTTACGGGTGCAGCCCTCGTTGATACCCAATAAACAAATACCTGTTAGTGATATGGTGCTTAACACCTTATCATCCTTGTCGCCACTTTTCAAAGAAAAGTCGGACTATAGGTTGGGAGCCCTCTTAAAAAAGGTTTGTGAAAATGTTTTCAAGAAAGAAGTGTTTTGAAAACCTTGGAACGGGGTAGCCCTGCCCAAGTGTGACTTTATGAAAAGGAAAAGGTTTTGGGAAGAAAAATTGCTGGAGGCAAGTGGAGATAAAAATGTTTTCGAAAACCTTTGGTGACTGAGTACCTGAACCGGACCTAGCCAGTACAACCACATTACCCTTTAGTGGGACGGGGCGTAGCGTAGTAGTTTGTCTCGCCTTAGTTTGGGTCCTGCAAGTGTAAGGGGTAGTCCGATCATGGACACCTATCGACCGTGGCCTCCCCGATGAACCGAGGACGCCTTTCCATTGCGTATCGATGGCAGGGGTACAACCTATGACATGCCAGGAGTACCCAGGGAACTTGCCGAGCACCCCCTTAATCTGGATCCATGAGCCAGACCGATTCGGCAACCTTTGCGGCATTTTTCTGAGCCAAACCGCAAAGCAATGCTATCTGAGATTAATCGAGTCAGAGAGGCAAACTTCATCAAAGAGCTACACACCGAGGCTACATGGGTCGCCAACCCAGTTCTAGTCCCGAAGAAAAACACTGATGTCCTTCGCATGTGTGTCGACTTCACGTGTCTCAATAAACATTGTCCAAAGGATCACTTTCCCCTCCCGAGGATCGATCAAATTATCGACTCCACGGCAGGCTGCGAACGTCTTTCCTTCCTAGATGCGTATTCTGGTTATAACCAGATCCGCTTAAAAGAAGAATATGAAGTCAAAACAGCTTTCATAACCCCTTATGACGTGTTTTGTTTCAGAACAATTCCCTTCGGGTTGAAAAACGCGGGGCCACGTACCAGCGGATGATGCTGAAGTGTCTCGCCACACAGATCGGCAAGAACGTCCAAGTATATATCGACGATGTCATCATAACAACAAAGCAAAGTTCGTCTCTGATCGATGATCTCAAGGAGACCTTTGACAACCTCGACAAATTCCGCCTCAAGCGAGAGCCGACAAAATGTTCCTTTGGTGTTCCTGCGGGAGAACTCCTCGGACAGTTGGTGCCAGCAAGAGGGATCGAGGCCAACCCGGAGAAAATTTAAGCCATCGTAACGATGAGGAAGCCAACCAAGCTTAAGGAAATACAACAGCTAACTGGGCGAGTCGCAGCTTTAAGCAGATTCGTCGCTAGGCTAGGAGAAAAAGCGTTGCCATTTTACGCGCTGATCAAGCAAGGGGAAAAGTTCGAGTGGAACGAAGAAGCAGAGAGAGGTTTTGAGGACCTAAAGCGCACAATCTCGACACCCCCAATACTGGTGGCTCCAAAGGAAAAAAGAACCTCTCCTATTATATATCGCAGCCACACCTCAGGTGGTCAGCACGGTTCTTGTGGTGGAAAGGGAAGAAGAAGGAAAAATCCATGGAGTTCAGCGGCCGGTATACTTCATCAGCGAAGTTTTGTCGCCATCAAAGCAACGTTACCCGCAGTATTAGAAGTTAGCATATGGCGTGTTTACAACAGCAAGAAAACTTCGACACTATTTTTCGGCACATCCGATAGTAGTCGTCAACGAAGCACCTCTCTCCAACATCCTGAACAATCCAGAAGCCACGTGACGTGTCTCCCTTTGGGGAATAGAGCTCTCCCCTTGGGACATCACCTATGAAAAAAGAAAAGCAATAAAGTCGCAGATTCTGCCAGACTTCATCGCAGAGTGGATGGAGCTGCAAAATACGGGACCTTCGGATTTATCGAGTACCTGGACTATGAATTTTGACGGGTCCAAGAGATTGGAGGGAGCTGGAGCAGGCGTGATACTTGTGTCACCCCAGGGCGACAAAATGAAGTACATACTGCGGATGACGTCTCTAACGCGTCCAATAACGAAGCAGAATATGAAGCACTTATACATGGGATGAAGATGGCAAAGGCGTGCGGTGCCACTCGCCTAAATATCTTTGGAGACTCCCAGTTGGTGGCCCAACAGGTGATGAACAAGTGCGACGCAGTCAACGACAGCATGATAGCATACAAGGAATTATACAATGAACTCGAAAAACTCTTCGACGGCTATGAAGTTAACCATATCAGCAGACTCAACAATGATGAAGCCGGTGTTTTGGCAAATATCGGGTCGCAGTGCCTGCCAATACCACCTGGCGTGTTTTGGGAAGAGATAAGTGAAAGATCCACCAAGCCGAAGAAAACACCGAAGCGGCCGAAGAAGAAGGAGAAACCGAAGTAAGACTCGGGGGCTGCAGCAGGATCAGAGGCAAATATGTCAGAGGATGAAGAAGATCCACATGAAGTTATGATGATACAAATCCCTTGGATGCAGGTCTATGTAGCATACATCACAAGAAAGGAGATACCCGAAGATCCGGTCAAAGCAAGGCGAGTCATCCGACGATCCAAAGCCTTCACCGTGGTTAAAGCGGAATTATACAAACAAAGTATTTCAGGAGTATTGCAAAGATGTGTCACACCTGAGGAAGGATGGGTCATATTGAAGGATGTGCACGAAGGAGTATGCGGCCACCACGCAAGAAGCCGAGCAATAGCAGCCAAAGTTTTCAGGGCAGGATTTTATTGGCTAACGGAAATAGAGGACGCGAAAGACATAGTCCGCATGTGCAATGCGTGCAAGAGATTTGCGGCCAAAACTCATTCTCCGGCAGTAGAGTTGATGCCAATTCCACTATCTTGACCCTTTGCACAATGGGGGCTCGACATGGTAGGAAAGTTACACAAGGCCTGGTCAGGAGGATACGTATATTTACTGGTAGCTGTCGACAAGTTCACCAAGTGGATGAAGTAGTACCAGTAACTTTGGCAGATGCAGCATCAGTGGTGAGCTTTATCAAAGGCACAATCTTTCGATTTGGGGTCCCACACAGCATCGTCACAGATAATGACTGCAACTTCACCTCCAAAGAATTCAAGGCGTACTGTGAAGAGGTAGGCATCAAACTACACTTTGCGTCAGTGGCGCACCCGCAAACCAATGGCCAAGTCGAAAAAGCAAACGGTATCATCTGCAACGGCATCAATAAGCGCCTGTTAACACCGTTGGAAAAAGCTCGACATACCTGGGTCGATGAGTTGCCAAATGTGCTTTGGAGCATACGAACAACACCCAATACAACAACGCAATAAACTCCGTTCTTTCTGTTCCATGGAGCCGAGGCGGTGCTTCTGATAGAAATAGAGCATAATTCACCGAGAGTTGCGGAATATGACGTAGAGACTTCAAGGAAGGCAATGGAAGATGATGTGGATGCACTCGATGAAGCCAGGGACGAGGTGCTGTTGAGGGTCACCACGTATCAACAAAACCTGAAGAATTACCACAGTCGACGTTTGCGACCAAGGTCTTTTCAAGTTGGCGACCTGGTTCTTCGGCTCACCCAGGACAGCCATGAAAAGTTCGAGTCTCCATGGATAGGCCCATACATTTTTACAGAAGTTATCCCAGGAGGAGCCTACAGGATGAAGGACAAAAAATCGGGCAAGGAAGAAGGGAACCCGTGGAACGTGGCACAGCTACGACGGTTCTACGCCTAGAAGACCAAAGAACAATGTCTCTGTAAACACACATTGTACGTGAATAGCTCGCAACTTTTCGGACGCACTCTTTTCCTTTTAGGACACCGAGTGGGGCTGAAAGGTTTTTAATGAGGCGGGCTTGCGAAGCTGCAATATAGTATGATTGAAATAAAAATATTGATTGCATATGATTCTCTCGCAAAAAAGGCTCGGGGGATTGCACCCGACAAAATTATCAATATATTCGACACCCGCAAAATACAAAGCCTTGGTTCTATCATAAACCTCACGAAAAATACAATCACAACAAGGAGGGTCATTCAAAAACCCGAGGAAAAACATATATCGTCTTAACTTTACATAAGTTTTTCCTTATATACAATATATATACAACTCTTGCAACATAAAAACCTTTTGCAGCTATAACGCGACAACAGAAAGAGAAGAGGTAAATCTATATCAAGTCATCAATGCTCATTTTTTCGCCTCTATCAGGAACATCCAAGGCGTCAGCGTAGTGGTGCTCTCGGAACAAAGCAACATCCATCCGCAAAAGATCCTCGATCATTTTCTTAGCTGTGGGTGTCACCGCGTCATTGATCTTGTCAACGTTCCTTCTTCTTTTCCTCACTTTGGCGTGGCAGATATCAACAATGTTGTCCATATTCAACTTCGGGTAGCAGATTTGCAACACGATCAAAGCAAACTTAGCACCAGCTATCAGCTGAGCCTTTACAAAGAAATGAATCTGTTCCACGTTCTTGAACTTGTTCATCAATTGAGGAAGACCCGCAGGCTGAGGATTTAGAGGAAACATCGCCTTGTATACCATGGCCAAAATATTGGTGCAAGAATCCAAAAAGTCTCGAACTTGGGACTGATACGTCTCCAACGTATCTATAATTTCTTATGTTCCATGCTAGTTGTAAGGGTATATTGCCCCTATGTGTGGTTTTGGTAATTAATGACAACCCCTATGGACTAATGTTTTCATTGAGTTTATATGAAGGAATATTCCATAGGTACTACTTGTATTCCATGTGTTGGATTCAAGTATGGATGCCATGAAGATAAAGATACACCTTGTGTATTGGCATCAAGATCATCGGTTTGAAGATATATATGTGATATGATCAAGAAGAAGAAATGAAGATGGAGTTCTTATGTGGAACTCAATATTGGCCATGCTCTATCTTAAGTGAGTATGAGAAGATACAAGGTTGAGTTGGGCAAGTTCAAGATGAGCATCTTGAGTGGATCACATGCTTGAAGCTTGTCATCCATTTGGTGATAATGGACATGTGAAGATGTGCATCAATGGAGCTTTCCCATCATAGTGTATGGGGGAGCATTTGTGAGTCTTCACGAAGCAACATTGATCAAGTGAGGCATTCCGGCATATGTAGAGCTTGAAGTGTTATCATCAAGATCAAGCGGGATGCGCAAGGCAAAGGTATGACCTTGATAGGTTTTCCTTTTACCGGTCTCAAGGTGGTTGTTGGGAGACCGGATTATAGGATAGATAGCCGCACTATTAAGAGGGGCTTTCGGTTGGGTAACTTGATCACATCGTCTTAGGGAGCTCAATCCTTTGCATACTTTGCATATCTCTATTGCTTCTTGGTGTTTCTCTGTGTGAGGTTCTTGATCTTGTTGCTAGCTTTACAACAAGCCCAAGTTCATCGAAAACGGAATCCGCATGCATCTTCTATTGCGTTTTCGAGTTTGGACGTCTTCACCGTTTCTTGACAGTGGGAGACTCCCTCTCTAAAAACATCTAAAAATATCCTGTGAGGAGTCTCTTCACCGTTTGGACGTCTTCACCGTTTCTTCACCGTTTTTGTTGGGGTTCTATTCGTCGTTATCTTTCCAACAAAATTGGTTTCATTCGAATCAGAGTTCGGGAGCATCCGCTATTAAAGAAAAAGGGAAATTGGAGAAAAGAATAAAAAGAAAAGAAAAGAAAGGAGGGGGGGGGGGCGGCCGGCCGACCGGCCTGACCGGCCACCACGTCGGCCCACCCGGCCAAAACCGGCCCAAGCGCTGACGCCGACCGGGCAGCATACTGAGGCGCCCCCGGCCTGGTCCGGCCCAGAGCCCGGTCGCCGACCGGCCCACCCGGCGCCTCCCCCGGCCCAGCCGGGCACCCCGCCGGCCCGCGCACACTGAGCGCCCCCGCGCTATCTGCCGCCTCGCTGGGCCTTTCCTCCCACCGCGCGGCCCACCCGCTGCTTCCGGCCTGCGGTCCGGTCCGGCCGGGCTGTTGACCGGCCTGTCCGGCTCCAGCCCCGGTCGGCCGGCTGGGCCGCCGGCTGGGCACTATTCTGGCCCGTTTTTCTGCCCACTTTCACTTAACTTTTCCCCCAAAGGTTTTATTTGCTCCCTAGCTATAAATAGCTCTTCTTCCACCTTGAGCAAGTTAGTTCTTCCCATTCTCTCTCCTCCATTGTTGCATTTGAAGAACTTGCTCTCTCTCTTGTCCCTCCCTATGATTCTTGCTCATTCTTGAGGGATCTAAGAGAGGAGATCTAGATCTACACTTCCACCAAACCATTTCTTCTCTAAGTGAGGGGAACTCTTGGGATCTAGATCTTGGAGTCTTTTGTTGACTTTCCCCATTGTTCTTCCTCTCCAATCTCATCCTAGCATTTGTTGTTTGGGTGGGATTTGAGAGTGAAGGATTTGAACACCTCTAGTGTTCTTGCTTTGCATCATTGCATAGTGTTGAGCTCTCCACCACGATTAGTTCGAGTGAGAGACCGTGAGCTTGTTACTCTTGGAGGGAGACCTCCTAGTTGGCTTGGCGGTTGGTGCTCCGGTGATCTCTTCAAGAAGATTGTGAAGAGGCCCGGGCTTCTCCTTCGTGGAGCTTGTGAAGTGGTTGTGGAGCTTGCCATCTCCGGAGCGGAGGAAAAGCTAACCATAAGGAAAGGGCCATTATCCTTCGTGGGTGTGGTTCGGAGAATAGGGTGAGCCTTCGTGGCGCGGGGAATCCTTCGTGGACCTCCACTCCTCCAAACGTGACATACCTTCTTGCAAAGGAAGGGAACACGGGAATACATCCTCGTCTCCGCGTGCCTCGGTTATTTCTATACCCGAGCTCTCTTTCCTTGTGATAGCCATCGTGCTTGAAGTACATATATCTTGCTATCACTTGTGCTACATATATCTTGTGCCTATCTTGCTTAGATCTAGTTGCTATTGTTACACTTAGTTGAGCTTAGCATATTTAGGGTTTGTGCTTGTAAACTAAACGTTAGTTTAATTCCGCATTCTTACAAGACAAATCCGTAAGAGTTTTTAATTGCCTATTCACCCCCTCTAGGCGACATCTCGATCTTTCACTAGTTTTATGACAATACCTACATGTTTTGTTCACACTTTATAATGTTTTTACGCATTTTCTTGGACTAACCTATTAACAAGATGCCGAAGTGCCAGTTCCTGTTTTCTGCTGTTTTTGGTTCCAGAAAAGCTGTTCGGGCAATATTCTTGGAATTCGACGAAACAAAAGCCAAACCTCCTATTTTTCCGAGGGACACACAGAGCCAGAAGGGCAAGCCAGGGGGAGGCCCACGACCTCCAGAACATAGGCCGGCGCGGCCAAGAGGGGGGTGCGCCGCCATATGGGGTGGGCCCCTCGAGCACCCCCTCGCGCCGCCCTTTCGCCTATATATTCCTTCCGTCGCGAAAACCCTAAGGAGATCAATCATACTCCAAAAAGACGCCCGGAGCGCCGCCGCCATCGCGAAACCTAGTTTCGGGGGTCAGAAGTTCCTGTTTCGGCACCCTGCCGGGACCGGGATCGACCCCCGGAGCCTTCTCCATCGACGCCACCGCCTCCATCATGCTCCGTGAGTAGTTCCCCCATGGACTACGGGTTCTAGCAGTAGCTAGTTGGTACTCTCTCTCCCATGTACTTCAATACAATGATCTCATGAGCTGCCTTACATGATTGAGATCCATCTGATGTAACCGGTGTTGTGTTTGTTGGGATCCGATGAATTGTTACATTATGATCAGTATATGTATATAAGTTTGTGAAGTTATTGTTGCTGCAATCTTGTTGTGTTTAATGCTTGTCACTAGTGCACGAGTGGCATGATATTAGATTTAAGCTCTATAATTATTGCTTAGATTGTATCTACAAGTTGTTTGCACATGTCTATGTCCGGAACCCGAGGCCCCAGAGTGATAGCAACTGGGATAACTGGAGGGGATGGCTTAGATATGAGGATCACATGTTTTCACCAAGTGTTAATGCTTTGCTCCGGTGCTCTATTAAAAGGAGTACCTTAATTACCGATAGATTCCCTTGAGGCCCGGCTGCCACCGGCTGGTAGGACAAAAGATGTTATGCAAGTTTCTTATTGCGAGCACGTATGACTATATATGGAAAACATGCCTACATGATTAATAAAATGGATGTTCTGTCTTAATGCTATAATAATTATGTTAATTGCCCAACTATAATTTGTTCACCCAACAATTTTTATTGGAGAGTTACCACTAGTGTAGATAGCTGGGAACCCCGGTCCATCTTTCATCATCAAATACTCACTCGGTCCTATATTCCATTAGAAGTAGTATCAACTATTTTCTGGTGCCATTGCCTACGTGTTACTCGCTCTACTGCTGTCGTATTCTTGTTACTATTGCTCTCATTTTACTGCTGCTTTCACATCACCCCTGTTACTAGTGCTTTTCCAGGTGCAGCTGAATTGACAACTCAGTTATTAAGGCTTATAAGTATTCTTTGTCTCCCCTTGTGTCGAATCAATAAATTTGGGTTTTACTTCCCTCGAAGACTGTTGCAATCCCCTATACTTGTGGGTTATCAGGGACGTGCGGTCTTGGAATTGCACAATCCGGTGAGTACGGGTTACGTCCGCCTAGAAGTCGCTGCCGCTTTGTCGGGCGAGTTGAAGAAGAATTTCGACTTGAGCATTCACGCGTTGATCTTCAGCCGCGGTGTCTACAAATGAGCCTGAAGCGCAACAAGAAAAGCGAAAAGGAGTAAGAAGGAATGCGAGGAATTAAAGAGAGGACAAAACTAGCGTCACACACCCGACATATCTTGACCAGCGCCAGTCATAAGGTCAAGCATGTAATCTTCGCGTTGGGAAGCACGTGAAGCCTCGGCAGCAGCATCTTCTTTCAATTTGAGAGCTTCCTGTGCCTGCTGAAGTGCAGCTCGCTCGCGATCCGAGGATTTTCGGGATTGGTCCATAACGACAACAGCTTGCCTCTTCATTGACTGAAGCTGATGTCGAAGTTCATTTAACTCTTGCAAAGGGTCGGCATATGAAGAATTATCAACAAAATCATCGACAGAAGTTCTCCTTGAATGAGATGTAGCAGGCGAGGCATCAGAGGGACCAGCTGCCGCGGTATAGTTATCAAAAACCAACTGGAAAAGAAAAGTCTCAACATCAATCATTTGGCAAAGTGGTACTCTGATGTCTACGGGTGCTTCTATTCTTGTAGACAGTGTTGGGCCTCCAAGAGCAGAGGTTTGTAGAACAGCAGCAAGTTTCCCTTAAGTGGATTACCCAAGGTTTATCGAACTCAGGGAGGAAGAGGTCAAAGATATCCCTCTCATGCAACCCCGCAACCACAAAGCAAGAAGTCTCTTGTGTCCCCAACACACCTAATAGGTGCACTAGTTCGGCGAAGAGATAGTGAAATACAGGTGGTATGAATAAGTATGAGCGAGTAGTACGGCGCCGAGAAAAGTGCTTGTTGGCGTGCGATTGATGGTAGTAATATTGCGGGAAGTAAACAAGCGGTAGTAACTCAGCGAGTAGTAACGCGAGTAAAACAAGTAACAAACAGCGATAGCGATATTTAGGAACAAGGCCTAGGGATTACACTTTCACTAGTGGACACTCTCAACATTGATCACATAACGAGAATAGATAAATGCATACTCTACACTCTTGTTGGATGATGAACACATTGCGTAGGATTACACGAACCCTCAATGCCGGAGTTAACAAGCTCCACAATTAATGTTCATATTTTAGTAACCTTATAGTGTAAGATAGATCAAAAGACTAAACCAAGTACTAACATAGCATGCACACTTGTCACCTTCATGCATATGTAGGAGGAATAGATCACATCAATATTATCATAGCAATAGTTAACTTCGCAATCTACAAGAGATCATGATCATAGCATAAACCAAGTACTAACACGGTGCACACACCTGTCACCTTTACACACGTGCAGGAGGAATAAAACTACTTTAATAACATTGCTAGAGTAGCACATAGATGAATAGTGATACAAAACTCATATGAATCTCAATCATGTAAGGCAGCTCATGAGATCATTGTATTGAAGTACATAGGAGAGAGATTAACCACATAGCTACCGGTACAGCCCCGAGCCTCGATGGAGAACTACTCCCTCCTCATGGGAGCAGCGGCGGTGATGAAGATGGCGGTGGAGATGGCAGCGGTGTCGATGGAGAAGCCTTCCGGGGCACTTCCCCGCTCCGGCGGGGTGCCGGAACGAGACTCCTGTCCCCTAGATCTTGGCTTCGCGATGGCGGCGGCTGCGGAAGGTTTCGCGTACCGTGGCTTCCTCCGTAAGGGTTTTCGATGCAGGGGCTTTATATAGGCGGAAGGGCAGCCTCGGAGGGTCGAAGGGGCGCCGACACCATAGGGGGCGCGGCCCGAGGCCACGGCCGCGCCACCCTATCATCTGGGGCCCACAGGGCCCCCTCGCGGCTCTCGGGTGTTCCGGATGCTTCCGGGCAAAATAGGAACACTGGGCGTTGATTTCGTCCAATTCCGAGAATATTTCGTTACTAGGATTTCGAAACCAAAAACAGCGAGAAACGAGAACCGGCACTTCGGCATCTTGTTAATAGGTTAGTTCCAGAAAATGCGTAAATATGACATATAATGTGCATAAAACATGTAGGTATCATCAATAAAGTAGCATGGAACATAAGAAATTATCGATACGTTGGAGACGTATCATACTCCATTAATCATCGGGATATTTACATGTTCATTACAAAAGTCGACTCCTATCGAGCCGATAATATGGTGTCACAAGTCATAATTAAGGCGAAAACCACAAAAGATAAGAAAAAAGAAAAACATAGGTACAGGATGGTCTACTTGACCTCCGTCTTGGCGGTACTAGTGGAAGCAGCAGGCTTTGGGCTGAGGAAGGCGAGGATCTTCTTCGAATGAGGCTTGGCATCCTTCACCAGCGCCTTCCACTTCTCCTTGTTCATCTTCCTGGGGTTTCCAGCCTTTTCCCAGTCGACCTCTTGACCGCTGTTAGCGACCAGAGCAATGCTCCCTTCGACTACAATCTTCAGATTGTCTTGTCGATAGGCCAAAGCAAGGTCTTCTTCGGGAAGGAAGCGCTTGACAAGCTCGGAGAAGATTTGCGGCTGTGTCTGCTTGGGGAAAAAATGAGGGAAGAGGCGCGTGAAGGCAGCCCTTGCATCGACAATATTGGTGCGTGCTAACGTGTAGAAGCTTCCTTGTGACGGTAAAGCACACGTCCGTTGGGAACCCCAAGAGGAAGGTATGATGAGCACAGCAGCAAGTTTTCCCTCAGTAAGAAACCAAGGTTTATCGAACCAGTAGGAGATGAAGGCCACGTGAAGGTTGTTGGTGGAGGAGTGTAGTGCGGCGCAACACCGGTGATTCCGGCGCCAACGTGGAACCCGCACAACACAATCAAACTACTTTGCCCCAACTTAACGGTGAGGTTGTCAATCTCACCGGCTTGCTGAAAACAAAGGATTAAACGTATGGTGTGGAGAATTATGTTTGCTTGCGAGAAAACAACGAGAGAACAATGATTGCAGTAGATTGTATTTCAGATGTAAAAGAATGGACCGGGGTCCACAATTCACTAGTGGTGTCTCTCCAATAAGATAAATAGCATGTTGGGTGAACAAATTACAGTTGGGAAATTGACAGAATAAAGATTCATATACATATCATGATGACTACTATGAGATTTACTTAGGGCATTACGACAAAGAACATAGACCGCCATCCAGCATGCATCTATGCCTAAAAAGTCCACCTTCGGATTAGCATCCGCACCCCTTCCAGTATTAAGTTGCAAACAACAGACAATTGCATTAAGTATGGTGCGTAATGTAATCAACACAAATATCCTTAGACAAAGCATTGATGTTTTATCCCTAGTGGCAACATCACATCCACAACCTTAGGGGTTGTTGTCACTCCCCCAGATTCAATGGAGATATGAACCCACTATCTAGCATAAATACTCCCTCTTGGAGTCACAAGTATCAACTTGGCCAGAGCCTCTACTAGCAACGGAGAGCATGCAAGAACATAAATAGCACATATATGATAGATCAATAATCAACTTGACATAGTATTCAATATTCATCGGATCCCAACAAACACAACATGTAGCATTACAAATAGATGATCCTGATCATGATAGGCAGCTCACAAGATCTAAACATGATAGCACAAGAGGAGAAGACAACCATCTAGCTACTGCTATGGACCCGTAGTCCAAGGATGAACTACTCACGCATCAGTCCGGAGGCGGGCATGGTGATGTAGAGCCCTCCGGTGATGATTCCCCTCTCCGGCAGGGTGCCGGAGGCGATCTTCTGAACCCCCCGAGATGGGGTTGACGGCGGCGGTGTCTCTGGAACTTTTTCCGTATCGTGGCTCTCGGTACTAGGATTTTCGCGACGGAGGGATTAAGTAGGCGAAGGGGCAGCGTAGGGGGGCGCCCGAGGGGCCCACACCATATGGCGGCGTGGCCAGGGGTGGGGCTGCACCGCCCTATGGGGTGGCCGCCTCGTGACCCTTCTCCGTCCCCTCTTCGGTGTTCTGGAAGTCTCCGTGGAAAATAAGACCGTGGGCTTTTGTTTCGTCCAATTCTGAGAATATTCGTAAACTAACTTTTCTGAAATCAAAAACAGCAGAAAACAAGAACTGGCACTGCGGCATCTTGTTAATAGGTTAGTCCCGGAAAATGCATAAAAACATTATAAAGTGTGACTAAAACATGTTGATATTGTCATAAAACTAGCATGGAACATAAGAAATTATAGATACATTGGAGACGTATCAAGCATCCCCAAGCTTAGTTCCTACTCGCCCTCAAGTAGGTAAACGATAAAAACAATAATTTCTGAAGTGACATGCTACCAACACAATCTTGATCAATACTATTGTAAAGCATATGAGATGAATGAAGTGATTCAAAGCAATGGTTTGCTAACAAAAGGATAATGACTAAACAACTGAATCATATAGCAAAAACTTTTCATGAATAGTACTTTCAAGACAAGCATCAAAAAGACTTGCATAAGAGCTAACTCATAAAGCAATAGATTCAAAGTAAGAGGTTTCAAAGCAACACAAAGGAAGATTAAGTTTCAGCAATTGCTTTCAACTTGTAACATGTATATCTCATGGATAATTGTCAACACAAAGTAATATAATAAGTGCAATAAGTAAACATGTAAGAATCGAGTGCACACGGTTGACACAAGTGTTTGCTTCTAAGATAGAAAGAAGTAGGTAAAGCTGACTCAACATAAAGTAAAAGAAAGGCCCTTCGCGAGAGGAAGCAGGGATTACTCATGTGCTAGAGCTTTTTATTTTGAAAACATGGAAACAATTGTGTCAACGGTAGTAATAATTCATATGAGTTATGCATAAAACTTCCTATAAGTTGCAAGCCTCATGCATCGAATACTAATAGTGCTCGCACCTTGTCCTAATTAGCTCGGATTTCCATGGATTATCATTGCATTACATATGTTTCAACCAAGTGTCACAAAGGGGTACCTCTATGCCACCTGTACAAAGGTCCAAGGAGATAAATCGCATTTGATTTCTCGATTTTGATAGATCTCAACTTGAGGACATCCATGCCGGGACAACATAGAAAACAGATAATGGACTCCTCTTTTTAATGCTTCAAGCATTCAACAACAAGTAATATTCTCAAAAGAGATTCTGAGGATTAATGTGCAAGCTGAAACTTCCACCATGATACATGGCTTTGGTTGGCGGCCCAATGTTCTTCTCTAACAACATGCATACTCAAACCATTCAACTCATGGAAAATCTCCCTTACTTCAAACAAGACGAACATGCATAGCAACTCACATGATATTCAACAAAGGTGTGACAGGTTGATGGCATCCCCAGAAACATGGTTACCGCTCAACAAGCAACTTATAAGAACTAAGATACATAGCAACATATTCATTACCACAATAGTTTTTAGGCTACTTTCCCATGAGCTATGCATTGCAAAGACAAGGAATGAAATTTTAAAGGTAGCACGCAAGCAATTTACTTTGAAATGGCAGAAAAATACCACATATAGGTAGTTATGGTGGACACAAATGGCATAAGTTTTGGCTCAAGGTTTTTGGATGCACGAGAAGCATTTCCTCTCAGTACAAGGCTTTGGCTAGCAAGGTTGTTTGAAGCAAACACAAGTATGAACCGGTACAGCAAAAACTTACACAAGAACATATTACAAGCATTATAAGACTCTAAACTGTCTTCTTTGTTGTTCAAACACTTTTACTAGAAAATATCTAGACCTTAGAGAGACCAATCATGCAAACCAAATTTCAACAAGCTCTACAGTAGTTCTCCACTAATAGATTTAAACTACATGATGCAAGAGCTTAAACATGATCTACTTGATAGCTCAAAACAATTGCCAAGTATCAAATTATTCAAGACAATATGAGGCATTTTCTGTTTCCAACCAAATAACAACAAGTACAAGTGATGCGGCTTTCAGCTTTCGTCATGAATATTAAAGCAAAACGAAGAACACAAGTGTTCAAATGAAAAAGCGGAGTGTGTCTCTCTCCAATACAAGGATTGCTGGGATCCGAATTTATTCAAACAAAAACAAAAATAAAAGCAAACAGACGCTCCAAGTAAAGCTCATAAGATGTGACGGAATTAAAATATAGTTTCACTAGAGGTGACCTGATAAGTTTGTTGATGAAGAAGGGGATGCCTTGGGCATCCCCAAGATTAGACGCTTGAGTCTTCTTGAAATATGCAGGGATGAACCACGGGGGCATCCCCAAGCTTAGACTTTTCACTCTTCTTGATCACACCATATCATCCTCCTCTCTTGATCCTTGAAAACTTCCTCCACACCAAACTCAAAGCAATCTCATTAGAGGGTTAGTGCATAATAAAAATTCACATGTTCAGCAAGGACACAATCATTACCAACACTTCTGGACATTACTCAAAGCTACTGAAATTTAATGGAGCAAAGAAATCCAATCAAACACAGTAAAAGAGGCAATGCGAAATAAAAGGCAGAATCTATCAAAACAGAACAATCCGTAAAGACAAATTTTTTTGAGGCACTTAACTTGCTCAGATGGAAAAACTCAATACTAATGAAAGTTGCGTACATATCTGAGGATCACGCATGAATTTTCGCTGATTTTTTTGATTCTTCTACAGAGAGAAAAACGCGAATTAGTGACAGCTAACAAATCTGTTTCTGCGCAGAAATCCAAATCTAGTATCAACCTTCTATTAGAGAGTTTACTCGGCACAACAATGCATGAAAATAAAGATACAAAGGTAATGCTACAGTAGTAACAAGCACCTTGACTCAAATATAAAACAAAAATTGCAGAAATAAAATAATGGGTTGTCTCCCATAAGCGCTTTTATTTAACGCCTTTCAGCTAGGCGCAGAAAGTGCAAATCAAGTAATATCAAGAGATGAATCATCAACATCATAATTTGTTCTAATAATAGAATCAAAAGGCATCTTCATTATCTTTCTAGGGAAGTGTTCCATACCTTTCTTAAGAGGGAATTGATACTTAATATTTCCTTCTTTCATATCAATAATAGCACCAACAGTTCGAAGAAAGGGTCTTCCCAAAATAATAGGACAAGATGCATTGCATTCAATATCCAAGACAACAAAATCAATGGGGACAAGGTTATTGTTAACCGTAATGTGAACATTATCAATTCTCCCCAAAGGTCTCTTTATAGAATTATCAGCAAGATTAACATCCAAATAACAATTTTCCAAAGGTGGCAAGTCAAGCATATCATAAAGTTTCTTAGGCATAACAGAAATACTTGCACCAAGATCACATAAAGCATTACAATCAAAATCATTGATTTTCATCTTAATGATGGGCTCCCAACCATCTTCCAACTTCCTATGAATAGAAGCTTCAAGTTTTAATTTCTCTTCCCTAGCTTTAATGAGAGCAAGCATTTGTAATATGTTTTGTAAAGGCTAAATTTATAGCACTAGCATTAGGACTTCTAGCAAGTTTTTGTAAGAACTTAATAACTTCAGAAATATGACAACTATCAAAATCTAAACCATTATGATCTACAACATTCTGAAAAATTTCAGCACTTTTATCACAAACAGTTTCAGCAGTTTCAGACAATTTTGCATGTTTTGCAGTAGAATTAGAAACATTGCCAACACCAATTATTTTACCATTGATAGTAGGAGGTTTAGCAACATGTGAAGCATCATCATTACTAGTGGTGGTAATAGTCCAAACTTTAGCTATATTATTCTCTTTAGCAAGTTTTTCTTCTCTTTCTTCTCTTTCCCACCTAGCATGCAATTCAGCCATCATTCTAATATTGTCATTAATTCGAACTTGGATAGCATTTGTTTTAGAAAATGACTTAGTATCTTTAACTTCATTAGGCATAACTTTCAGTTTCAAAAGATCAACATCAAGAGCAAGACTATCAACCTTAGAAGCAAGAACATCAATTTTACCAAACTTTTCCTCAACAGACTTGTTAAAAGCAGTTTGTGTACTAATAAATTCTTTAAGCATGACTTCAAGATCAGAGGGTACACTCTTATTATTGTTGTAAGAATTACCATAAGAATTACCATAACCATTACCACTATTAGAAGGATATGGCCTATAGTTGTTGTTACCAAAATTATTCCTATAAGCATTTTTTTGAAATTATTATTCTTAATAAAATTCACATCAACATGCTCTTCTTGAGCAACCAATGAAGCTAAAGGAACATTGTTAGGATCAACATGAGATCTACCATTAACAAGCATAGACATAATAACATCAATCTTATCACTCAAAGAAGAGGTTTCTTCAACAGAATTTACCTTCTTACCTTGAGGAGTTCTTTCAGTATGCCATTCAGAGTAATTGATCATCATATCATCAAGAAGCTTTGTTGCAGCACCCAAAGTAATGGACATAAAAGTACCTCCAGCAGCTGAATCCAATAGGTTCCTTGAAGAAAAATTCAATCCTGGATAAAAGGTTTGGATGATCATCCAAGTAGTCAGTCCATGGGTAGGGCAATTCTTTACCAAAGATTTCATTCTCTCCCATGCTTAGGCAACATGTTCATTATCCAATTGCTTAAAATTCATAATGCTACTTCTCAAAGATATAATCTTAGCAGGAGGATAATATTTTCCAATAAAAGCATCTTTACATTTAGTCCATGAATCAATACTATTTTTAGGCAAAGATAGCAACCAATCTTTAGCTCTTCCTCTTAAGGAGAAAGGAAACAATTTCAGTTTTATAATATCCCCATCTATATCCTTATACTTTTGCATTTCACAAAGTTCAACAAAATTATTAAGATGGGCAGCAGCATCATCGAGTACTAACACCGAGAAAATTGCTCTCTCATAACAAGATTCAGTAAAGCAGGTTTAATTTCGTAAAATTCTGCTGTAGTAGCAGGTGGAGCAATGGGAGTGCATATAAAATCATTATTATTTGTGCTAGTGAAATCACACAACTTAGTATTCTCAGGAGTACCCATTTTAGCAATAATAAAAGTAAACTAAGCAAACCGAATTAAATAAAGTAAAACAAGTAACTATTTTTTTGTGTTTTTGATATAAAGAAAGCAAACAAGACAGAAAATAAAATAAAGCAAGACAATAAACAAAGTAAAGAGATTGGTGTGAGAGACTCCCCTTGCAGCGTGTCTTGATCTCCCCGGCAACGGCGCCAGAAAACGTAGCTGCTAACGTGTAGAAGCTTCCTTGTGACGGTAAAGCACACGTCCGTTGGGAACCCCAAGAGGAAGGTATGATGAGCACAGCAGCAATTTTCCCTCAGTAAGAAGGTTTATCGAACCAGTAGGAGATGAAGGCCAGGTGAAAGTTGTTGGTGGAGGAGTGTAGTGCGGCGCAACACCAGTGATTCCGGCGCCAACGTGGAACCTGCACAACACAATCAAACTACTTTGCCCCAACTTAACAGTGAGGTTGTCAATCTCCCCGGCTTGCTGAAAACAAAGGATTAAACGTATGGTGTGGAGAATTATGTTTGCTTGCAGAAAACAACAGAGAACAATGATTGCAGTAGATTGTATTTCAGATGTAAAAGAATGGACCGGGGTCCATAGTTCACTAGTTGTGTCTCTCCAATAAGATAAATAGCATGTTAGGTGAACAAATTACAGTTGGGCAATTGACAGAATAAAGATTCATATACATATCATAATGACTACTATGAGATTTACTTAGGGCATTACGACAAAGAACATAGACCGCCATCCAGCATGCATCTATGCCTAAAAATTCCACCTTTAGGTTAGCATCCGCACCCCTTCGAGTATTAAGTTGCAAACAACAGACAATTTCATTAAGTATGGTGCGTAATGTAATCAACACAAATATCCTTAGACAAAGCATTGATGTTTTATCCCTAGTGGCAACAGCACATCCACAACCTTTAGGGGTTGCTGTCACTCCCCCAGATTCAATGGAGACATGAACCCACTATCTAGCATAAATACTCCCTCTTGGAGTCACAAGTATCAACTTGGCCAGAGCCTCTACTAGCAACGGAGAGCATGCAAGAACATAAATAGAACATTTATGATAGATCAATAATCAACTTGACATAGTATTCAATATTCATCGGATCCCAACAAACACAACATGTAGCATTACAAATAGATGATCCTGATCATGATAGGCAGTTCACAAGATCTAAACATGATAGCACAAGAGGAGAAGACAACCATCTAGCTACTGCTATGGACCCGTAGTCCAAGGATGAACTACTCACGCATCAGTCCAGAGGCGGGCATGGTGATGTAGAGCCCTCCGGTGATGATTCCCCTCTCCGGCAGGGTGCCAGAGGCGATCTTCTGAACCCCCCGAGATGGGGTTGACGGCGGCGGCGTCTCTGGAACTTTTTCTGTATCGTGGCTCTCGGTACTAGGGTTTTCACGATGGAGGGATTAAGAGCGAAGGGGCAGCGTAGGGGGGCGCCCGAGGGGCCCACACCATATGGCGGCGCGGCCAGGGGTGGGGCCGCGCCGCCCTATGGGGTGGCCGCCTCGTGGCCCTTCTCCGTCTCCTCTTCGGTGTTCTGGAAGGCTCCGTGGAAAATAAGACCGTGGGCTTTTGTTTCGTCCAATTCCGAGAATATTCGTAAACTAACTTTTCTGAAATAAAAAACAGAAGAAAACAGGAACTGGCACTGCGGTATCTTGTTAATAGGTTAGTCCCGGAAAATGCATAAAAACATTATAAAGTATGACTAAAACATGTTGGTATTGTCATAAAACTAGCATGGAACATAAGAAATTATAGATACGTTGGAGACGTATAAGTGCGCGCTAGATCGCCTTGCAATTCGAGGATTGAGAGGGTGTCGAGAAGACGATCCTCCTCAGCCTCCTGCAACTTGAATACTTCACCATTCTCCCTGCTGGAACAAAATACGAGTTCGTTACCATGCAGAGAACCAAGTCAAGATACGCTCAAGGACAAAGGAAAAACTTACTGAAAAATCGCCAATTTTGGCAGTCGAGTCGGTCTATTATTGTCAACACCCGGATTTTTAAGTCCGGATGCCTATTATATCATTCATCGCAATCCCAGGAATATTGTTGTTGCGAGATATAATAGCTAAGTATCACAGTCATCATTTATTACAACTCATAAAGTCTTACAACTTGAATCACATGATCCATATTACACGAATAGTTGATCTATCGATCAACGAACAAACACAAGTTCAAAGCGGAAGCGTAAAGATAAAGGGACTCTGTAGTCCACAGGCCAACGCTTGACGTCAGAAAGCTCCTAGTTGTCATAGGCGTCCTGCTGGTCATCCTCGCGATAGTTCTGTTCATCATCGTACTCTGGCCATTTGAATAGCCAGGGACAAAGCCGTAAGTACTTCAAGTACTTGCAAACTAATACCATTGTAAAATGCTAGCTCTTGGAGTTAAGCTCTATTCTAACTTGCATAAGCCATATTTTAGTTCTTAAGTAGTGGATCATGTACTAACTACTCAAGTGGGAACATTAGTGGCATTCCCACACAATGGTTGCAATTCTAACAAGTCACCAAGTCACCATTCATATGCAATAAAGTTTTCAAAAAGGCTGACACTGGAAACTGTATGGCCCTTCCAACCGTCCGTAACCGTGGACACGGCTATTCGAATAGATTTACACTCTGCAGAGGTTGCACACTTGTGCCACAACATTTGATTTCATCCGTCGGAATAACTCCGAGTCACCGTAACACAGTACGCGGATCATCAACCCTAACCTTTCACTTACAAACCTTAGTATAAGCACCTCTCCCCATGAGCTTGGCCTCCCAGTGAAAACCAACTGTTAACCTGGGAACTGCACAGGGCTTGGCCGTATAATTCACCTCAATTCACACCAGTTCTCAACAACGGAGGCAGCCTCAGCATAACCCCTATGATGTGTGTTCAGAGGGAACTCATACTAAAATCTATAAACTTCCAGTTAAGCCCTACCCATAATCAGGTATTGTGGGGGTACTCAAAAATTGGAAAGGTATCGCATTCAAACCAATATCAGGGTTTTATCAAAAATCACTATCTTCTCTTGTTCACATACAACTTCAAATCCTTCAATGGAATGCTTCACCATTCCAAGGTTTCAAATTTAACAAGTCATAGGTTCCCATCTAGAGTAGTCAAGGTTTTAGTAATTTAGCACTAGCACTAATCATGAGGGATGCTACATTGCTTTGCTATCATTGACCTATCTTTGCTAACCTCAGAATCTTGTTCACCTAAATCAAAATAATTCAACTCTCTTTGAACACCACAAGGAAAAACTTGTATGATGTAAATGTAGGGTAGGCTTGTGTAAGAAAGATAAGAATCATGGTGCCTTGCCCAAGGAGGGCTTTGCACTTTGCAAGAGTATTAGCTTGCCTTGGTAGTTCTCTAGGTTTTCTTCTTCCTCTTCTTGGTAGAATTCTCCTTCCTCTTGGTAATCTCCGGTGCTAGCGTCTAAATTGGAAACGAGGTATAATCACTAAACATACTCAAAGCTAGGCTAAACACATCATTACATCACACAAACTATGCTAAGCACACACATAAAATAATTAGGTACATTGGTTTCTTGATTAAAAATAATTTCCTCTCATTACATATTTAATTACTAATTTCCATTTAGTTCTTGAGGAAGATAAATTCCTCTCATTGAAACTTTCTTAAGATTTAATTTCTCCAATAATCATACATGAATTTATATTGACCTAAGTCAAACATTCATTTATCATTATTTGAGAAAATGATTTAAATGAGGTAAAACACCTCATACCATTTTATAATTCCTAAATGTTTTAAATCTCCAAATATTCATATGGGAGTGTTTGAACCAGAGGTGCAAACATCTCATGAACTTATTTGGGACAAGATTTAAATGAAGGGAAATCCTCCATATGATTTACATAATAATTTTGGGACAATATCACTTATTAAACTAGCCATATTGTTCATTAATTAACCTAGGCATGATCATTCAAAGTGACCATACCATTTTCTTGCAGAAACAATTAGTGTAAGTTAATTGTGAGCTATAGGAGTTGGAATTAATTAGAAATCCATTTTGGTTGATTTTTAATAATTATTTTAAGGCAGAAAAGTCCCTGCCTTGTTTATTTTTCCATTTTAATTCTATACTAAATCTAGGGTTCAAACCAGTGGCATTGTGTAGATAATTTCCTAAGCTTTCTAAATATATAAAAATTGTTAAATTTGGCCAAGCCAAACAAATTCTATGCATTTTTCAAATTAAGTCCAGTATTGAATTCAAACTAAATTTATTAAACGGATTTGAATTAAAAAGGCCGGCGGGAAAGCTAACTGGGCCCAAACGTTTGAAAACGGCCCAAGGCCAGCCCACCACGCATCTGTGCATGCGCGGGCCGCCTGACAGTGGGCTCCACCCGTCAGCGATGCTTAACGCCGAATCGGTATGAACCAACAGGGGGCGTTGGATCAGATCGTGATCTAACGGCTGAGGTGTGTCGTCGTCGACGGTGAGAGAGGGGCTCGCCGGCGGCTCAGGTAGGGGGTCGGAGGCTCACCGTGGCTCCAGCTAGGGTTGGACAGTATGCGCGTTGGCGTTGTGGACGACGGCGAATCTCCTGGTACCGGTGGCAGCTGCAGGGGTGGCCTCCTTCTCCGGCGATCGTCGGCTACTGTGGGCGGCGGCGAGCTTGCAATTGGGGGTGTCTGGTGGCTAATCGAGCATGGTGAGGTGCTGGGGAGGTCGAGGAAGGAGAGGGGAGGCTGGTGGTGTGAAGAGATGGTCGAGGTGAGGCCTCCTTTTATAGGCGCGATGGTGGCCGGGGTGCTGCGGCGAGGTCGACAAGGGCGCGGCTGCTCCGGGGGTCTAGGGGGCTAGGCGACGACGGGGTCGTGTTCACGACGTCACGGTGAAGCTACGAGCGTGAACGGTGCGGCAAGGGGACGCGTAGGGTTGTCGGGTTCTTGCTCGTACTGGCGCGGCCGTGGCGGGCGCGCTCGTCCTCGCCGGCGTCCTTGGTCGCCAAGGCATGACGTCGGCGTGTCCGGCGAGCTCCGCGTGGCGAGGAGGGTACCAGGGCGCGCGGGTTTGGTCGGGGTACGGCGAGGTGCTGCGAGCGACGCGTGGCCGTGTCGCGCGCGGCCGTGCACGGTGACGTCGCCCATGCCGCTCGCGTCGTACCTGGGGCGTACTGGGCGCGACCGTGGCGGGTCATGGCGTCGTCCTTGCGATCAACGGCGGGTACGGGCGATCTCAGCATGGCTTGGGCTACGTGCTGGACATGGTGGCCGTGGCGATGGTGAAGAGAAGAAGGGGGAGGTGTGTCGAGGGCGACATGGCCGGCATGGCCATGGCCGGCCATGATCTGGTCGTGTCCATGGCGTGCTCTGGCCTGGGTTAGGTAGGGTTGGGTCAGGGGAGTAGGGCTAGGTCTAGTGAGGGTCAAGGTTTGGCCAGGTTTGATCACATTTTGAATTTGGTGAATCTTACATATGTTTCAATGTCTCATCTTCACTTGATCATAGTTCTTGATTTAAAAAGAATTTGGTATGGTCCCCTTTACAAAAGTTGTTCACCTTGTTGTGTACTTGGATGACATGCAAAGATCTGGATTTGTTTAGTTTAGAAATTTGGAAATAGAGAGGCTCAAAGTGGTGACCAGAATATAAAAGTCAGAAATGACCATTATCTCATGTGATCACATTTTTATTTTTGGTTTTGATTTAATTGGGGTTTCTTTGATTCTCAATGTTGTAAATACTCTCTAATATCATATTACAAGTAGAGGTGAAGATTAAATGGGTCTAGGGTCAAATTTACAAAAATGACATAGACCATATGTTAGGGTTTTTAGGGTTTTATGAATATTTGATTTCTTTCTCTTTTTAATTTATTTGTTTGATGATCATCATTTGATCACCCTAGGTTTTTGGGAGTTCATCACATACATTAAGTAACAATCATCATGGCATATCACTCAAAATGCACAAGTCCTATGCAGGGTACTATATGCAAGGTAAAAGTTTTTCTTGGTTCTGAAATTTGGATAATTGGATTTGTTCTTCTTCCTTTACTTAAAATTTTGGGATGTTACAAACCCTTCCCCCTTACAAAAGATCTCGTCCCGAGATCTAAAAGAAACAAGTCTAGGTACTAAAGAGATCTGGGTACTCCTTCTTCATATCTTCCTCCCGCTCCCAAGTGGCTTCATCTTCGGTATGATTGCTCCACTGTATCTTCAGAAACTTGATGCTTCGGTTGCGGGTGGTTCTGTATGCTTCTTCCAAGATGCGTATCGGAACTTCACGGTATGTTATGTCATGATTGATATCCACCGAACGGTGATCGATGTTTTTGAATACCTCGGTCTTCTCGGGAACCTCTAAGCACTTCCGGAGGAGTGAGATGTGAAACACGTTGTGTACAGCCGCCATTTCTTCAGGCAGTTCTAGTTGATAAGAGACTTCTCCTCGGCGGCTGAGAACCTTGAAGGGTCCGACATACTAGGGTGCAAGCTTCCCTTTGAGTTGGAATCTCTGCATTCCTTTCAGGGGTGACACCTTGAGATAAACAAAATCTCCGATCTCAAAGGTCATCTCTCGGCGTCTTTTGTCGGCGTAACTCTTCTGTCGGGACTGAGCTGTCTTGAGGTACTCTCGGATCTTGTGCACCTTCTCTTCTGCTTCTCGAAGCACATCAGGTCCAAAGACTTGGCTCTCTCCGACTTCGGACCAATTCAGGGGGGTACGACATTTCCTTCCGTACAGGGCTTCGAAGGGGGCCATCTGTAAACTGGCTTGGTAACTGTTGTTGTAAGAGAATTCTGCGTATGGCAGACAGTCCTCCCACTTGGATCCATATTCCAGTACACATGCTCTCAGCATGTCTTCCAATATCTGGTTGACTCTCTCGGTCTGTCCATCAGTCTGCCGGTGATAGGCGGTACTGAAATTCAGGCGGGTTCCTAGTCCTTCATGCACCTTCTGCCAGAATCTTGAGGTGAATTGTGAACCTCTATCTGACACTATTGACTTCGGGGTTCCGTGTAGAGCGACTATTCTAGAGATGTACAGCTCCGCTAACTTTGGGCCTTGGTAGGTGGTCTTGACAGCGATGAAGTGGGCTACCTTGGTCAATCTATCGACAACTACCCAGATGGAATCATTTCCTTTGCTGGATTTGGGCAACCCGGTGATAAAGTCCATTCCTACGGAGTCCCACTTCCATTCGGGAATCTGTAGGGGCTGCAACAGTCCTGCGGGTCGCTGATGTTCAGCCTTGACTCGCTGACAGATATCACACTTGGCGATGTAACTTCCGATCTCCCTCTTCATTCCATGCCACCAGAATTGTTCCTTCAAATCCTGGTACATCTTGGTACCGCCGGGGTGGATAGAATAAAGGGTATCATGGGCTTCCTGCAGGATGACCTGCTTCAACTCTGAGTCTGATGGTACGCACAGGCGCTCTTTGTACCAAAGGACTCCTTCTTCATCTACAGTGAATTCCGTTGCCTTTCCTGCAGCTATCTGAGTCTTGATGCCCTCAATGCTGGCACTTCCCTTCTGAGCTTCCTTGATCTGGCCAACCAGGGTGGGTTGTAGCTCTATGTTGGCTAGAAATCCTTTACTAACTAACTCCATTCTAAACTGCTCAAACTCCTGGTATAGGCTGGGTTGTTCCTCGGCTATCATTGAGTTTAACTGACATGGCAGTCTACTCAACGCATCTGCCACCACGTTGGCCTTGCCGGGGTGGTAGTGGATCTCCATATCATAGTCCTTGATCAACTCTAACCATCTCCGTTGCCTCATATTCAGCTCCTTCTGAGTGAAGATATACTTCAAACTCTTGTGATCAGAATAAATCTCGCAGCGATTACCCATGAGGTAATGGCGCCACACCTTCAGGGCTAAAACTACGGCTGCGAGTTCGAGGTCATGGGTCGGATAGTTCTGCTCATGCTGCTTTAGTTGTCGGGACAAATAAGATATCACCTTTCCTTCCTGCATCAGCACACATCCAAGACCAATCTTGGATGCATCGCAGTAAACGTCAAAGGGTTTGGTGATATCCGGCATGATCAGGATTGGGGCTGTGGTCAGTCTAAGCTTGAGTTGTTGAAAACTCTCTTCACATTTGTCCGTCCACTCGAACTTCTTGTCCTTCTTCAACAATTGGGTCATTGGTCGAGCGATGCTCGAAAAGCCTTCTACAAACCTACGGTAATATCCGGCTAGTCCAAGAAAAGCGCGGACCTCGGTCTGGGTGGTTGGGGCTTTCCATTCTGCAACAGTCTTGATTTTGGCGGGGTCTACAGCAATTCCTCCCGCGGACAGGATATGTCCCAGGAATCCTACTTCCTTCAGCCAAAATTCACATTTGCTGAACTTAGCATACAACTTATGCTCTCTAAGGGTCTCCAGGACAGATTCTAGGTGTTGCTCATGTTCTTCCTCGGACTTGGAGTAGATTAGGATGTCATCGATGAAAACGACAACAAACTTATCCAGAAAGTTCATGAAGATCTTATTCATGAGATTCATGAAATAAGCGAGGGCATTGGTCAATCCAAATGACATGACATTGTACTCGTACAATCCATATCTGGTGGTGAAGGCAGTTTTGGGAATGTCTGATGCACGAATCTTTAGCTGGTGGTATCCAGTCCTGAGGTCAATCTTCGAGAACACTACGGCACCGGTCAGCTGGTCAAACAGGTCTTCGATCTTGGGCAAGGGGTATTTGTTCTTGATGGTGACATCGTTAAGCTTACGATAGTCCGTACATAAACGACTGACACCATCCTTCTTATCCACAAACAACACTGGGGA
This sequence comes from Lolium rigidum, assembly GCF_022539505.1. Taxonomy (NCBI): domain Eukaryota; kingdom Viridiplantae; phylum Streptophyta; class Magnoliopsida; order Poales; family Poaceae; genus Lolium; species Lolium rigidum. The sequence goes on from NC_061509.1 coordinate 30,749,873, forward strand.
TCTCCATGGTGACGCACTTGGTCGGATCAGACCTTTGGCTAACAGTTCATCCAGTTGCTTCTTCAGCTCCACGAGCTCTGCTGGGTTCATGCTATAGGCTCTCTGGGCTATAGGTCCGGTTCCGGGAATTAACTCGATGATGAACTCGATATCCCGATCTGGGGGCATACCGGGTAAACCTTCGGGAAACACATCAGGATATCGACAAACGACCCTGATCTGATCCAAAGTTGGCTTGGCTACACTCTGGTTGCAGGTAAATTTTCGGGTAGCAGTTCAGAGACATGCTCTACTATAATACCAGTGCTACTGGTCATGGTGATGGCTTTCTTTGCACAGTCAATCATTCCATGATGCTTGGCCATCCAATCCATACCTAGCACTACCTCCAAACCTTTGGTTCCCAAAATTATCAGATTGGCATAGAATTCTACTTCATCCGGCGGCTCGTCAGAGGAGGTGTCGTCCTCCTCCTCTTCTTCCTCCTTCACCTCCTCGGCGGAGGAAAAACCATCCCAGGAGAAGCGATCGTCGTCGCTCTCCTCCTCCGATTCCCCAATGGCGAGGAAGCGGAGGTCGCTCTCCCCGTCCGTTAAGGACTGGTCATCTTCGGACCAGATGGAGGAGTCGTGGCTCGACTCGTCCCCGTCGGCTATGGCGCGGCGGATGTTGGCCGCGTGGGCCTCCTGCGGGTCCCACTTCGGTGTCGGCTCGCGGAAGGGGGAGGATTGGGTGGAAAGACCCGATGAGGAGGAAGAAGAAGAAGAAGACATGGTCGCAGAGGAGGGCTTTTGAAAGTGCTGATGCGAAGGGGATGAGGAGGAGAACTGTTCGATGCGGTTAAATAAAAGGAGATGGAAATTTAATTGTCGAGCAGTTTTCGAGGACGTGGTGCCAAAACTGTCAAATCGTGCAGAGAAGTTGGGAAGGCAAGTCGTCATGATGAGAAAATACTGCGACGGTTCTGCTCTTCCACGACATGACCCCTCGAAGGAAAGACAGATGGTTTTGAAATTATCATTACCAAAACCAGGGGGGCATGTGTTATCACCGGATTTTGGCCAAATCAGGAGACGGGCCGTAAGTGAAGATGGGCTTTGAAGATTACACGTGGAGCATCTTTGAAGCGGCCTTGAGCTAAGAGTTTGGGCTAGATCGCCCGTGTATCTGTAATATAGTAGATCGGATCGTGTTTAGAATTAACAGATAGAGTCTGGCCCGTGCACGGTTAGGTGCACGCCTGAGTTAGAAAGTCCCTTGGACTATAAATATGTATCTAGGGTTATAGAGAAAGGAGGACAATCACGTTCACAACAAACACAAATCAGGCGCATCGCCACCCCTTCCTTCGAGGGTTTCTTCCGGGTAAGCATCATGCTGCCTAGATCGCATCTCGCGATCTAGGCAGTACACGTTTATTCGTCTACCTTGTACTGCTCGTGCTGAAGCGTTGTTGATGGCGAGCAGTGCTACTTATCATTAGGTGTTTAGGGGCTTGCATTGGTGCTTTCTCGTGTATATCTGCGTGGCAATGCCGTCCCTCGACACCTAGCTGCCCTTACACCTATCTGGGTGTAAGGGCAGCATCTTGCTTGTTCGTTACTTAGTAGATCCGATCTGTTATAGTTGCTCCTTGTTCCGCAAGGATTAGTTTAATATCCGCATAGTTAGGCCTTATGCTGGGGTCGGACGATCCGGTAGTGCGTTAGGTGTTGTTTACCGTTCCTACAAGGGATGTTCCGGGAATTGACGTAATGTTGGTTTTTAGGCCTCTTGTAGGAGTAGTTTGCATCATCTTCCGTATCTGCTAGGCCCGACCGCACGTAGGATGTTCCGGCTATGCGGTGAAAACCCTAAACTATCGTAGATCGGTTTAGCTTTGTTTTGATCAAGCAGGATCCCCATGTCATTGCAAATCCAACATGAACCATGGGGCGATCGGCTCTTTGAGCCGATCCACAGGGCAACCTGAGAGCCGATAGGGCTCGTATTTAATGTTTACGTGTCTACCATGCAGGAACAATCGAAGCAATCTAACATCTTCCTGATCGGGTCTAGGTCAGGTGGCACGCCCTAGCAACTGCCAGGACGTGGCTGGAAGACTTGCGGGACGACGCGAGGTGCCAGGGTCCACTAAGCGGCCTTGGGAGCCTCCCGGCTCTTCGTGTTGCTTAACCATTGCCCGCCGGTGGGTTTTGGCAGGTAACAGAATGGCGGGAAGACGATGCTTCACGGTTAGTCGTGAGGATACAGTTTTATCTGTGTGAGGATGTAGACATAAAAAAGGGGTGACCTTGAGCTTGGTATCAGTGAATTGCAGCAGCGTCCTCCAAAGGTCGAACAACAACATTGGAAGACTTTGTTT
>NC_061509.1:30752337-30796965 GCF_022539505.1 Lolium rigidum
GTGGGCTCCACCCGTCGGCCGACGCTTAACGCCGAAGCGGTATGAACCAACAGGGGGCGTTGGATCAGATCGTGATCTAACGACTCAGGTGTGTCGTCGTCGACGGCGAGAGAGGGGCTCGCCGGCGGCTCAGGTAGGGGGTCGGAGGCTCACCGTGGCTCCAGCTAGGGTTGGGCAGTATGCGCGATGGCGTTGTGGACGACGGTGAATCTCCTGGTACCGGTGGCAGCTCCAGGGGTGGCCTCCTTCTCCGGCGATCGTCGGCTACTGTGGGCGGCGGCGAGCTTGCAATTGGGGGCGTCTGGTGGCTAATCGAGCATGGTGAGGTGCTGGGGAGGTCGAGGAAGGAGAGGGGAGGCTGGTGGTGTGAAGAGATGGTCGAGGCGAGGCCTCCTTTTATAGGCACGATGGTGGCCGGGGTGCTGCGGCGAGGTCGACAAGGGCGCGGCTGCTCCGGGGGTCTAGGGGGCTAGGCGACGACGGGGTCGTGTTCACGACGTCACGGTGAAGCTACGAGCGTGAACGGTGCGGCAAGGGGACGCGTAGGGTTGTCGGGTTCTTGCTCGTACTGGCGCGGCCGTGGCGGGCGCGCTCGTCCTCGCCGGCGTCCTTGGTCGCCAAGGCATGACGTCGGCGTGTCCGGCGAGCTCCGCGTGGCGAGGAGGGTACCAGGGCGCGCGGGTTTGGTCGGGGTACGGCGAGGTGCTGCGAGCGACGCGTGGCAGTGTCGCGCGCGGCCGTGCACGGTGACGTCGCCCATGCCGCTCGCGTCGTACCTGGGGCGTACTGGGCGCGCGTCGTCCGGGCTCTGTCGGCGTCCTCGCGATCGACGGCGGGTACGGGCGATCTCAGCATGGCTTGGGCTACGTGCTGGACATGGTGGCCGTGGCGATGGTGAAGAGAAGAAGGGGGAGGTGTGTCGAGGGCGACATGGCCGGCATGGCCATGGCCGGCCATGATCTGGTCGTGTCCATGGCGTGCTCTGGCCTGGGTTAGGTAGGGTTGGGTCAGGGGAGTAGGGCTAGGTCTAGTGAGGGTCAAGGTTTGGCCAGGTTTGATCACATTTTGAATTTGGTGAATCTTACATATGTTTCAATGTCTCATCTTCACTTGATCATAGTTCTTGATTTAAAAAGAATTTGGTATGGTCCCCTTTACAAAAGTTGTTCACCTTGTTGTGTACTTGGATGACATGCAAAGATCTGGATTTGTTTAGTTTAGAAATTTGGAAATAGAGAGGCTCAAAGTGGTGACCAGAATATAAAAGTCAGAAATGACCATTATCTCATGTGATCACATTTTTATTTTTGGTTTTGATTTAATTGGGGTTTCTTTGATTCTCAATGTTGTAAATACTCTCTAATATCATATTACAAGTAGAGGTGAAGATTAAATGGGTCTAGGGTCAAATTTACAAAAATGACATAGACCATATGTTAGGGTTTTTAGGGTTTTATGAATATTTGATTTCTTTCTCTTTTTAATTTATTTGTTTGATGATCATCATTTGATCACCCTAGGTTTTTGGGAGTTCATCACATACATTAAGTAACAATCATCATGGCATATCACTCAAAATGCACAAGTCCTAGGCAGGGTACTATATGCAAGGTAAAAGTTTTTGTTGGTTCTGAAATTTGGATAATTGGATTTGTTCTTCTTCCTTTACTTGAAATTTTGGGATGTTACAATTATGCCTTGCTCGCGTGCGATCTGCTCAACAATCTTGTCGCTCAAAGCATTCTCCGCCTTGGCGAGGCGCTGGCGAAGATCCTCGACAACGGCAGCATCTGCTTCAGCCTTCTCGCGAGGTTTTTCACTAAGCTCTAGCTTAGCCGCGAGAGCTTCAGCGCGTTCTTCGGCTTGTTGCAGCGCAACTGATCAAAAGAAAAATGATGAATACTATTTATTCGAGGATAAAAGAAAGGGGGTATGTTGAAAAAGTGAGTTATCCAATATAGAAAAATTACCCTTCAAAGTGTCGGCTTCATTGCGGAACCCAATAGATTCGGAGCCGAGGCGGATGAAGTGATCCATTAGAGGCTGTCGAAAAACAGTGTTTCAGAGAATGAACAATCGAGTAAGGAGAGTATAGCTCGGGATAAAAAAAGAAAAACGCAACAAGTGGTAGCAAAATAGCAAACCAAAGAAACTTACATCATTTAGTAGAGGAGTCGAGGAACTCCCCATGACAAGCGCGTGAACAACGCCAACCCCGGTCTTTGCCCTTTTCGGTGAAGACGCTCGGGGGCTGGACGGTGGAGTCGAAGTCTCCACGTTATGCTGAGGAGGAGGCGAAGATTCCGCAGCAGTGCGGTTTTCTTCGGAAAGGATCACAGTGTTGGACATGCTCGTAGGAGCCACGCCAAGAATTGCGGGTTCTTCCTTTTCTCCATCTTCAGATAATCAGATCTGCCAGTATAGAAAATGAGCATGGCGAAGGAAATTAAGCATGGCGAAGAAAAATAACAGCGGGAGAAGCTTACGAGCTGACGGAGCCAACGTCATCATAAGGGTCAAAGGCACCCCCGTCTTCAGGAGAAGCTTCTTCGGCAGGTGATCCAGTGGGCTTAGAGGTGCCGAAATCTTCAACTTCATCCCTTTTCCTCTTGTTCCTTGGAGAAACGGCGAGAGGAGGAGAGATGGAGCGGCCAGATTCAGAAGGTTCTGAATCACTCTCTTTTTCGGAGGAAGCCGCGGATTTGTGCGACACGGCGACTTCACTATCAGGACGAGAGGATTCTTGCGAGTCGTCATTAACAACGGCTTGCTCATCCACCTCTCCACCTTTAGGAAGGGGGGGGGGGAAGAGAAGACATGACTTGGTGGTTCTGCAGAAACAAATTTGAAGATGAACATACAAGATAAATGAAGAAGCAGTCGAAAAATAAAAGCACAAAGCGAAGAAAAAATTACTTACTTTGGGAAGGGCGTGGCTGCCACTATATGGCTCCACGCGACAAGAGGTTGGAACCTCATGTTTCTTGCTTAACGAAGAAAAGCGTCGAACGAGCTTCTCCAGGTCCTTTACAGAAAGATCCTTGGACATGCGATTAACGTCTTCTTCGCCAGCATACATCCAAAGGGGGTTTTTGCGAGCCTGCAGAGGCTGCACCCTAATCCTAAGGAAATAAGCAGTGATTTGAACACCCGACAGTTCTTCACTGTGGGTGTTCTGGAGCTGATGGATGCGCTTCATCAGAGCGTCTGTAGCTGATTTTGCTTCGACAGAAGCTTCAGCGTCCCAGGATCGGCGCCTGAGAATTTCTACAACACCATCAAAAGGAGCGATGCCGTACTCCTGGTTGCCGACATACTCTTCTCGGATGTATAACCACCTCTTGGGCCACCCTTGGACGGAGTTAGGGAATTTGACATCGAAGTAGTCGACATTGGGTCGGACGCAGATACAAACGCCGCCCACATTATAGACGACGTTGCGAGAATTGTTGCGCCGAAGATAGAAAATGCGTTTCCAAAGACCCCAATGAGGATGGGTCCCGAGGAAGCACTCGCAAAGGGTGATAAAAATTGAGATGTGGAGGATGGAGTTAGGGGTCAGCTGATGCAGCTGAATCCCGTAAACAATCTCGGAGAACGACCGACCTGTGCAGCCGCCGCTGCCCCGGTACGCCACCGGTATCATGCCGCCGGGCCTGTCGGAGGAAGAAGCCCTATGACTGGCGCTACAGGACTCAGCCACGCCGCAACCGCCGCCTCCACCTCCGTCGTACAACCCGTGGGGGCCCCCACCTCAGCCCTGGGCTCCTCAACCTCCGCCACAGCCATGGGCTCCTCCACCTCCGCCACAGCCCTGGACGCGTCCACCTCCGCGACAGCCCTGGTCGCCTCCACCTCCGCCACAGCCACATGATTGGGCTCCTCTACCTCCAGCACCGCCGGCGCGCCCGAAGTACGTTCCGCCGGTTCCCAACTGGTCGTGGATGGTACCGGAGCTCGTCGTGCTCGACAACGACGAGGAGAAGCAGTAGGCGCATGTGTTTATGGTTTTTTTTCCATGTGTTCAACTATGTAAATTATATTTTTATGTTATAAAAAACGGAAATTCGAGAAAAAAATGCTTTGTGCCGCTGGAGCCAACCCCCGACGCAAACGAACGCGCGGTCGATTTCAACCATTTCGACCGACGCAAACGTCCGCGCGCGAACATTTTCAGATGCAGAAACGCGTCGCCTGAGATGCTCTAAGGTGATGGTGCCTGTCCATATAATTGTTGCGCCATGTGAGGACTGAACCCAAGGGCCAGGGGTTAGCTGACTTGTGGCGTGTAGCTGGCCAGATGTGACAATCCGGGCGGCATGTGCCTGATCACGCTTGCAGCAATAGCATCATTGTACATAGCTGCGTCAGAGCGGATAGAGCCCATCGTTGTAGACGGCAGCAGGCCCGGGGCAGTCATGGCGCCGAACGGTGGCAGTATTCCCTGCAGGTCGGGCGACAGGGCACCCAGGCCAGGGACAGAGCTCACGCCAGCGTTAGGGACGGGCGGGACCGAGCCGACGTCCAGGCCAGTGCTAGGCGGGATCGAGCCGGCGCCAAGGCCAGAGGTGGGCTGATCATTGTGGTTGAAGAATCAGACGAGGTCATCGACATGGATAACCCGGACGAATCCATCGCGCTGGACGCCGGAGAAGACGCGGCGACGGCGGTGTGTGCGGAAGCAAGGTGGGCGGCGGAACCATAGGTCAGAATCGATTGCTCTCATACCATAAAACGTGACAAGAATGACTGGGCCGTCCCGACGTGCCTCGTCGGGTAGGATTATTTCTATTATATAGTAGGTACAAATACATAGTTCTATACGTATATAAATATGTATTCTAACAGTCCGCCACCAGCATATTGGAGTATCCGCCGTATAGGTGATGCTGCCGTCTGAGGAGATGCTGTTGTAGGTGAACGTCACCTTGTCGCAGTAGTTCTCCTCGGACCGGTGGCAGCGGTCGCAGTCGAGGCACGACGCAGCAATGCCTCCCACGCCGACGCGGTTGCCGGGCTGGAAGCCAGACACGTTGGTGACGACGCCGGTGATCTCGTGGCCCGGGACGACGGGGTACATGGTGTTGCCCCAGGCTTTGTTGATGTAGTTGAGGTCCGTGTGGCACATCCCGCAGTATTGTACCTTGATCGGTCACGTCGTCCACGCCCTTCTCCCTCCGCTGGAAGGAGAAGAGGACAACCTTGCCGGACTCGTCCATGGCCGCCCACCCGCTCACGGACTGTGTGTGCCTCGGTGTCACCTCCATCACAAAAAAATCTTTCTCACGGTGCTTTCATCTGTCTTTCTGTTGCGTCTTTGCTTGTGAGTTGTGATTATAGCAGCACTTAAGCAATGGCCTACTTATAGCGATGCGGCTGGGGTTTTGTCCTCTTGGGCGGTTTGGTAGGCAGCGACACCTGTAGGTGTTAGATACCCACTAGGAAGTTGTAGCACGCCGTCACGCCGCGCCCGTAGGTTAAATTCGAGGCGATAAACGCAAGAATGTAGAAATAATTTATAAATAAAAGGTGGAAAAAATGAAGTAGTTTTATTTAAAGTTGTTGTAGAAGTATGCAAATAGCATGTTTCTCGAATAAAATAGACATTATTTTTATTCGTACTCGTCATGATAGTGTCGGCTTAACTATTCTTTCTCTTCTCTGTGGTATGTGATTCATTCGGCTAATACCTTTCGCATACAACCTCAACTAACACTTAATCAAGTTACGCATGGCCAATGCTTTTGAATCATATTACTCGAGAAGGCCCAAAAACTATATCTCTCAGTTGATGGGCAAAATCCATCTTGGTCGATCCACGTCATTGCTTCTTAGATGGTTGAAAGACCTGCCTGCATTTTTTTATTGCTTTTGAGATTTGTTGTACTCCTGTAGAGGATTATGAATAGATCAGTGGAGTTTTCACGACATGTTGCAGGACAAACACAATTTGGATAGGAACATATGGCTGATTCAACATCAAATCTTAGAATATTCATCAAAGATTCAACCAAAACAAAACCTATATTCATGAGTGGAGTAGGATTCGGGCCCTCTAGGCTGAGAGCAGAGACTATCGAGCTTCTTTGCCTCCTTCTTCACGTGACCGTTGATGGAGCTTCTCACCCGTTGTTTCAGTTGTAGAGAACGTCTGGGTAGGAGGAGGAGATGGAGGCCCGGGGTCGACAGGACACGAGCGTGAGAGGGGCCACGCCATGGATGAGGGGCTCTCGATAGAGACATCGGTGGACAGCCAGATCCACGCCATGTATGTCGGGGAAGGCCGTGGGGTGTAGGACAGGGCCGCTGTGAATTGAGGGCCACCTACGATTGAGGGTGACTTCGCGGATTGGTGGTAGCTAGTGGCACGGATCACCCTTGGCTAGTTGCGCAAGGTTACCTCGTCGCTGATCATGCTCATGGTGTGGTGGATCTGGAAGCACCAAAACGATGTAGTCTTCGACAATGCGCGTTCTTCGGGACCTGCCTGTTTGACACTATCAGGTATCAATGTTGTGGCATGACCCTGGGCGGACGCGGGGGTGTGGGGTTTTCGCCAACTACCCCCCTAGACGAGTTTTCTTTTTGTTAAGTTGTATGGTGTGTGTTGTTAGTCCACCTTTGAACTTTTGCATATAATCTTTCTTTTCTATCAATGCATTGAAATGCAATGCTTTTGCGTTTTCGTGAAAAAAAAACCCGGAGGGCTTATGCTTCCATAGACCTCCAAATCTCAAAAGGGAAAAGCATTGCGTTCCAATGCTGATAGAAAAGAAAGATTATATGTAAAACGGAGAAGGAAGGATTAAGGTGGATCAGATGGTATTGACAGGAATTAAACTATAATCCCTGCCATTCTATGTTAATCCTATGGAGGCTAGCTTGGAGTTGTGCTAGCCCCATAGGGTGTTGGGAGCCTCCGGTGTTGTGGAGCTCGCCCCAACCTTGTGAAGGAACCACCGCCTCGACCGGCTACTTAGTGGAGAAGGGGAAGCTTCTTCGTGGGGCTTTCTCGAGGAAGAAGGTGAGGCCTTCCTTCGTGGTGTGGCCGTCTAGCCTTCGTGGCTAACACCTCCTCAACGCAGACGTACTCCCTTTTGTGGGAGAAACTGCAGGAAACAAACCTCGCCTCGTCTCCGCACCCCCCAGTTGTCCCGTTCCCTAACTTTACTATCTTGCTTGGTTCCTTTGCTTGTTGCACTAGCCTAGGATCATACTAGGATCATCCCTATCACCAAAGCTATCACCTTTACTTCCGCATCGCATAAAAATTGAAAAAGACATAAAAATTATGTAGCGCCCATTCACCCCCCCCCCCCTCTTGTTCGCTACGATCCATTCACAGGCTCTAGGCTTCCCTTCAAAAAAACATCCTTGTCCACATGATGAACATGAACAATTCTTTCCATCCCCCTAGCGTAATGTGAACAACACATACATGTGTTTATTAGTTACCATAATCAACACAAATCAACCTAGGGTTTCTACCGATACAACCTAGCCCTACCATTTCTCCTACTCCAACAAACCCTAAGATCCAACCAAATCTACATCCACCCTCAAATCAACCTAGGGTTTCACATCTAGGGTTTTACATGCAGATCCAACCAAATCCATCAATTCATTGGATGAAAAGAAGGAGAACGAAGGAGATTACCTCAAGGAACGGGTTGGGAATGATCTCCACGGACAGATTTGAGGAAATACAAGGGATTTGGGTAGGGATTTGAGGGGGAGAGAGAGTCGGCCGCCTTGTTCTTGAACGAGTGAAACAGAGAGAGGAGTGTGGCTGGGTTAGGCTCGGGCGGGCGTGGGCGATTCACTTAAGTGAATGTGTGGCGCCCTTGCCATCGGCGCCACACTTTCGAAGTGTGGCACCCATGCGAGCGGCGCCACACATCCTGCCACGTCGGCTGGTCAACGGCGCGCGGCGTCGACCGCGCCATGTCGGCATGGTGTGGCGCCGATGGCAAGAGCGCCACACAAAAGGATTAGTTCGGTGAAATAGTTTGGCCAGAGGGTTAGTCTGAGCTTTTCTTTCAGAAATAGGTTATTTTTGTCAAAATCGCCTCTCCTTCCTATCATCATGTCTGATCAGTGATCTGTGTCAGGGAGAGTTCACGTGAGAGAGAAGAGAAAGGCAGCTGCAAGCATCCTCACCACTTTAGGACAAAAAGTAAAATCAAAAAAAGAACTTTTGACAGGGTGAATAGAGAGCTCTTCGGTGCATGAAAAAAAGAAAGCAAACTTTGAGAGAATCTGAGCTGAGAGAGGTCTCTTTTTAGAGAGACACTGAGCAAAGAATCCTTTTTAGAGACAGAAAAACTTTGTAGAGAGTGGAGAGGATTTGATCCATGGGAGGCACAGAGCCACAGACGTAGTAGATTCTGTTCACGAGAGATGTAGCAGCGACAAGTCAAATCTACTGATAATTAGCTGACATAGCTGATCTCTGTGCATTTATCCCGAGTAAAGTGGAGGCGGGAGGTAGAGGTGTCCATCACAACTTTTGCTATAATATTTTTTTTCTATCAATGCATTGAAACGTAATATTTTTGCGTTTTTGTGAAGAAAAAAACGGAGAGCTTATGCTTCCATAGACCCTCAAATCTCAAAACGGAAAAGCGTTTCAATGCTGATAGAAAAGAAAGATTATATATAAAAGGGAGAAGGAAGGATTAAGGTGGATCAGATGGTATTGACAGGAATTAAACAATAATCCCTGCCATTCTATGTTAATCCCTGTGAGCTGGGGTCTAACCGAACGAGTCCTTAACGGGTCGCTAAAATACAATTGTGTTGGGATACGAATCTCCCGGAGGGGAAACAAACATGTGCGAGATCTGCATTCTGTTGAGCATCTCATGTCTATATATAAGAAGCAAGCTACCACATTCGTTGAGGGTCAGGCATCAGTCTATTGACATAGCCAAAGCTTAATTATATACTACCATTGGTGTGTTGTCATCAGCGTTCACCATCCTCACACATGGCCCCACCGCATCACACCGTTTACGACGGTGCAAACCAGAATGGCACCGTGGTGGAGTTAGCGGCGCAAGAGAAGCTCCAGCGCCCGGACGTGCTGAACGCTGATGACTTCCGTCGCCAGGGTAAGCAGGTAATTGAGCTCATCACCGATTACTATGGCGGCATTAGCGACTACCCCGTGCACCCCAACGTCACCCCAGGCTTCTTGCGAAAGCTGCTCCCCACGGAGGCGCCAGCATGTCCGGAGCCGGACGCGTTCACCTCGGCGCTGCAGGATGTACGCGACATCATCCTGCCAGGATTGACGCACTGGCAGAGTCCTCGCCACATGGCACACTTCCCTGCATCCAGCAGCACCGTGGGCGCCCTCGGGGAGGCGCTCGCTGCCGGCATCAACGTCAACCCGTTTACGTGGGCCGCGTCGCCGGCCGGCACTGAGCTTGAGATGGTGGTGGTGGACTGGCTCGGCAAAGCGTTGCACCTGCCGAACAGCCTCCTGTTCGCCGGAGGCGGCGGCGGCACGCTTCTGGCCACCACGGGCGAGGCTATATTATGCGCCGTGGTGGCGGCGAGGGACCAGAAGCTTGAACAGATCGGCGTGGGGAGGATCGGCGACCTCGTCGTCTACTGCTCGGATCAGACCCACTTCGCGTTGGTCAAGTCCGCACGCATCGCCGGGATCCGGCGTGACCACTGCCGCGAGATACGCACCTGCCATGCCAACATGTTCGCGCTGTCGCCCATGGACCTGCATGCCGCCATGAAGGCGGACGTGGAGGCCGGGCTGGTGCCGCTGTTCCTGTGCGCCACGGTCGGCACCACCAAGACAGCCGCCGTCGACCCAATCGGTGAGCTGTGCGCCGTGGCGGCAGCGCACGACGTGTGGGTGCACGTGGACGCGGCCTACGCGGGCTCCGCGCTCGTCTGCCCGGAGTTCCGGCACGTGATCGACGGCGCGGAGGCCGTGGACTCCTTCAGCATGAACGCCCACAAGTGGCTCCTCGTCAGCAACGACTGCTGCGCGATGTGGGTGAAGAAGCCGCGCACACTCATCGCGGCGCTCGCGGTAGAGCAAGAGGTGATTATGAAAGACAGTGCCTCGGAGGGGCACGACGTGGTGGACTACATGGACTGGAACATCAACCTCACACGCCGCTTCCGCGCGCTCAAGCTCTGGCTTGTGCTCCGCTGCTATGGCACCGATGGCCTGCGCGACCACATCCGTTCGCACGTCCGCATTGCAGAGGCATTTGAGAACATGGTGGAAGCCGACGCAAGGTTCGAGGTGGTGACGGAGCGCAAGTTCTCGCTGGTATGCTTCCGCCTTCGGTCGCCGGAGCCAGACCAGTCCGGCGGCGAGGAGACGGCCAACGCGCTCAACCGGCAACTCCTTGAGGAGGTGAATGCAGTCACTTCAGGCCCCTACACGAGCTTCGCTAATGTAGGTGGCATCTACATGCTCAGGTGGGCTATCGGAAGCACGCTCACGGAAGAGGGGCACGTCGCTGATGCGTGGAAGGTTGTTCAGGAACGAGCATCAGCTATCCTTTGCAAAATGGAAAGTATCAATGCTTCACGTGCTTAAGGCGCCCAACTGGGTGAATAAGCGTGCTACTACTATGAATTAATTACTTGTATTATTATCCATGAGCACCAACATCAATTGATATGTATCAACAAGCACGTTACATGTCTTGTCTGCGAGACAAATTATTTTTACGATAATCCCTAGTCGATAAGGTTGGAAAAGTGCTTTGTTGTGGCCTCGTCCTAGTGACGAAGTTGAAGAGTTCTAGCGAAATGGATAGGTTGTGAATTATCGATAAAATGTACAACATTTCTACAATATTAACCTAATCGATTAGCCGTGTACACAGAAACATGATAGTATCTGAAGGATGGAGTCTTTGAAGGATTTCCTCTGTCTATCTCTTCAAACAAAAATGTTTTGAAAACTGTATAAACATGGACTAGTTCATATATAGTGGGAAACATGGTGTCCTCCATTTGTGAGGTTGAGTATGGTAACCTGGGGCGGGCTCCGGTGCAAACCTCTTGACCCTATATTATTTGAATTAATAAATTTTCAAATTATGATAAAAGAATTTTCTTTAATAATTTTACTTAATTAATAAAAATGTCTTTTTGCAGACGAATTTCAAGTCTTCAATTGTCCGCTTTTACGCATCTAGAGATAGGCTACATTTTCTCCTTCTAGGTGTAATTTGCCAATACATTAAATGCATTGATTATTAATGGATGTAACATTTCATATTGCGGGTTACTCTGACGACAAGTGAGGATACTTAGGCAACGAGTCTACACTAACCAGCATGTGGCATTGATAGGATTCTAAGATGTGTTATTTTTTTGTTCCGTTGTAATTTGAGCTAGCATTTGGTTATGCAAGTTATAATAACTAGATGATAGCCCGCGCGTTGCTGCGGTAATTTATAGAAAAAAATTGTAAACATAAATATTAGTAGAAGAATAGTAAAAGGTGAAGTTTGAGCACATGAAACCATATGGTAAAGAAAATATATTCAGAAAAGCTTATACTTGAAATATTAGCAATATGTGAAGCTGACGCATGGACTATGAAAAGATTATATTAGGCACATATATATTATTTAAATAACTTTACACTCATAAATTTGTCTATACTTAGCAATTTAGCTGCAAGCATTCTGCAATTTCAAAGCTGCCTCCGATGTACACCTGTTACATGACGAAATATCTCTCACATATATACCCATCTTCATGGAAGACTACATAGGTTGCGTTACTTTGCACAACAAACTCAACAGACCCTAAATAATATTTCTGACTTTCCAGTTTAATTTGTAATCAAACCGTCCTACGAAAAACAAAAATAAATAAATACTGCTTGAACTGATGTGGATAAACTTAGTGGTTATTGTCTCGTTTGTTGCCTTGCCTAGAACATGGACAGTAATCTTGTTCGTAACAAAGTATGCTATTATAGGAATTACTCTCATCCTTGGTAGTCCAACAATTTCCGACCTAACAATTTAGAAATGAAATAATTAGCTCAAATTTGATAATCTATATTTTATTTTATTAGGTAAACATTCCGTGAAACAGAAATAACATGTGAGTACTCTATGAAGAACTCACCTTTTATATTAGTTGGCATAATCGAGACATCTGAGCTGTAACATGGTCTCATATAATTAATAGGGGTTTGCTGGATAGGCAAGCAACTTAGTAAATAAAAAAAATGAGGGAGAATGTACCATGACGCGCTAACAGGCAAGAACAGTTTAACTGTTTCGTTCTGGGCAAGAACAGTTTAACTGTTTCGTTCTGCTTAATGAACGCTAATTGGACAGATCTTCCATGTTCTTCGATTGGACTTCCTGCTTTGCATGTTCGGCGTCTTCCATCTCCTTCCCTGCCAGATAAAATCAACGGGCCAGTCTTGAAAAATCAACTGAATGTTAAGAGGAACAAAAACCTCACTGACGCATATGAAACCAGCTATCCACATCTGAATCTTTGAACAACAGTAGGAAAATAAAACAGCTTCTTTGAATAACTGAATCATGCAATTTTACAGCCTGCAAAAGTTCCAATGGAGGCAATCTAATACTACCTACATCTGTACCTGGATGTTGTTGGGCAAAGACAGAAATCCAAATATAGGCTGGAGATCGAGGCTACTACATCCAGGGTGAGATGAGTTTCAAGGCCTGGTGACTCATCTGGTCCAACACGTTGGCAGTGAAGCCATGGGAGCGCGACACCAGCAAGCGACGGGATTCAAGGGTGTCGGCTTCAAATTCATCCATCGGTATCAAGCTAAACATGAGGAATGAGGTGGAGATGACAGGAACGGAGCAGCTCCGGTACTTAAAACGCATAGCAGATCCATTAGTTACCCTTGCATTCATTTGGTGAAGAAGATGAATAGAGAATCAATACGTTACTTTTGCATTTGTCGTGGGTAGATAGTGGAGGAGAGGAAGAGATTTGACAATAAGATGAGAAGACTCTGAAGAAGAGGAAGGAGCGCAGCCTCTAGTGGAACTTTTAAAAAATAATCTGTAAAAAAGAGTGATGATTTGCTGCTAAAAAAATAAACAAACAATTAAAGTAAAACTGATGGAGGTGATGTGGCATGCTTGCAAAGAAATACCTTTAGTGGGCTGCTCCAATTTAGATATTATAGATACCACAATGGTAAAAAAGTAAATAAAAACTTCAAAATAATAAATCCCAATTTGACTTGAGGGAAGAGCTACCTAGAAAGCACCAGCCAGAAGCAAAAAAGAAATGCCGATGGTGCTCAATAAAATTAATCTTGGTAAGTGGATTCCATCTGCAACTGGAAACCCATGCGTCTGAAGCAGCCACCACATGCAGCAGCTTTCAATTGTCTCTTCTCCATTAAAAAGGACGACATGGCATAGTTAGCGTAATGAAGTGTTGTGTTTGGGATTAACCGCATGAAGTGTGAGTGTTGTGTTTGGGATTAATTAATATATTGTTAACGTAATGCTATTTATAGTGATTAGTAACACATAGGCTTTGAGGTCAATTAAAAAGGATGACATGGCATAGTTGCATCTGTTGCAAAATAAGTTAGTGGCATGACATGGCATGTTATGATTGGTTGGAGAAGCTTGATGAGGTGGATAGCTTGCATGTTGAGAGAATTATCTTTAGTGGGTTGCTCCAATTTAGATATTATAGATGCAATCTGGATTATTCATTGATGTAAGAAATACTTGTGTTTTACATGATAATTCATAGTACTATGTGTGGTAGCTATTGATCCAAGGACTAGCGCCGTCAAGACCAGGTACCAGATCACGAGTTATCTGTAGGACGTGACCTTGGCCTTGAACAAGAAAAAACACGAAAACAGAGCCATAATCAGCGAAGATTGGAGGAGGAAAACTACGTTGGACCCGCAGCCGGAAGAATCTCTATCTTCTCCAACGTCTCCACCATCATCACCATGATGAAGAGGGAGTAGTCCACCTCTAGACTATGGGTTTGTAGCAGTAGATTGGTCTATTTATCCCTTATTCTTCATAGATCTAGTACCATATGAGTTTCCCAACATGATTATGGTCATATATATAATTTCTATGTGGTGCATCTTTATTCTATGATTTGATATATGAGATTGGAACCTATTATGTGTAAGACGTATTGATAGATGCATATCATGTACCATGTTCTTAAGTACTTGTTCTATCCAACTTGTATGCAAGAGCATGTGTGGAGAGAAATATGTATTAAATGGGGTAGCATGGTGGTAGTGATTAAATAGTGACAATAAATTTAATATCTACTATGGTATTTACATTTAGTTTTTTGCCTTACTAGGGATAAAGTGAATTCATGTGCTACAATTATCTTGTGACAGTTAGATAATCTTGTTTGGTCAAGGTAGCATGTTTGTGATTTAAACATCATGTCAAATTACTTTAGGCTATATTTTGTTGATTCTTAGTTCAAGATTGCATGGAGTTTACCTTTTCTTGTGGAGTATAATAAAGATGTGATGCATCATCTCTATGTTAGGACGTGATGCCCATATGAATGCTTATCAAATATATTTTGAAGTTCCGCCAATATTATGTCTTTGATGAATTTTTTTGTGTCCACTACAATTTAAAAAGAGAGTAGACAAGTGAACCCATGAACCTGGGTCCATTTTAAACCATTAGAAACACCTCTCCAACACAACTATCACACTTTATATTTTCTACTATTTATTATTTCGAAAATAAAAAATACAAAAATACTTTCTTCACTTGCAAACACACACAAAAACCCAAAACAACTATCCTTTCATTGGTTTAATCTTGCTTGCCTAGTTTACTTGATTTAATTTTCTTTATATTTATATTTCATATTACTAATACAAAATCTTGTGCTTGAAAACCACATGGTGGAGTTGAGACACAAGAAAAAAACTTCGCTTTGCAGGTTGCTAGAAGAGGAGAAGAAGAATCAGCCTCTAGCCAATTCCCCGAGAGTTTGATATAAACCCTCGAGTTACCTTTGTGGGAAAAAGACGCTTGCTAAAACAATATGCACTTGGAGTTCCAGTGTGTTGGTACACACGGAGTTGTTGCAATCAGACGTGCGAGGAATTGAATCGAAAATGAATAGAGGTGAAGATCGTTGGAGGTGTTTGGAGGTAGAAGAAATAAGAGATGAGAGAGTTTAGGAGATTTTACCTCTCCTCCCGGCAGCTAATATCATGGTTGTGCATGTGATATGGTGATCGATGCGGGCGGTTGCTGCCCGTATCAGTCCACGTTGCTCTGAGTTAGGGTTTCGAACCTGAGGGGTGATGTCTGATACGGGTGTCGATACGGTCGCCTATGCACATATACTTGGTCATTAAACTCTCAGTGATCTACGACGATTTCTACAGCTTTGATACGGGAACCTATACGGGCGCACGTTGCCCGTATGGGTGCTCGTTAAAGACTGTGATTTTCCTCCAGTTTGTGCCGCTGCCTCCGAGTTCAATAAGGGCACTAGTTGCCTGTATAGTTGCTCATTAAACTCTCGATAAATTTCTTCCGAAGTTGCGAAGTGATGTGGACACCGATACGGCGGTGAATTGGGTGCTTGTTAACTTCTCTGTGATCTCCTTGTCTTTTCTAAAGAGGCGGTGAAGACAATACGGGCGTTGATATAGATGACTATGGCCGTACTGGTGCTCGTTAAAGTCATTGTCGCCTCTAGTTGACTTGTAGTTTCTTCAGAAATTCTTCTAAGTCTAAAAAGTTAGTGAGGCAGAAAAAACAATAGCAATGATAAAGAGCAATCATACTTAGACCAATTAATTTGGGGATAATTAAATCATTCTTCGCCTCTCTCCTTTATATATTTTTGAACACTCTTTATTTTTCTAAAACAAAATAAACAAATAATAAAGTTAAAGCTTACTAAAATTTATTTCATATGGGTTGCCTCCCATGAAGCGCTTCTAGTTTTGGTCGTTTAGCTCGACCATCATGATTGATCATTTCGGCCTATTTAGTGGTACTCCCACTCCAAAGTAGTTGGCCTTTAAGGTGATGATTCCATTATTGTTCTTCCTTGCCTTCTTTCTCCTCAGAAAGTGAACAACAAGGCTCTTGCTAGGGTAATTCGATCCTCACGTTCTCTTTATGAAGGTTAATCAAAGACTTTATGATTTTTAACAATGGCGTACCTAGAATGATAGGCGCATTAACATCTTTAGGCATATCAACTATGATGAAATCAATAAGTGGGCATTCTTTAATGTTTACAACAATATTTTATTTTATGCCTACATCTTGTTTATATGTAGAATCAGCTAGATACAGTTCAAGCTCAGTTATTTTAAATGATTCAAGATTTAGCCTACCAAATAAGCTTTCAGGAATTGTAGAAACACTAGCACCTAAGTCACAAAGCGCAACAATTGCATGGACTCCTATATTAATTCTAATAGTAGGTTCAAATATATCTTCTTACTTGGCAGGGAGTTTCTCAGATAACTTCTTATATTCATTCTCAATCTCACGTACCTTCATAGCAACTTGGTTAATAAATTTTTGGTACATGGCTTCACTACTTCCCTCAAAGGTTGGATTCTTCAAAGTTATTATCTTCACAAGGTCCTCCACAGTGTAGTCCAGTGAAGGAGCATTGTTATAGTCAAGTTCTTCAGGATCTTCATTACCTTCAACTCTCATCATCTTGAGGTCTTCCACCGGGTTAGGCTCGGGCTTTCCAGCGAAGGTTGCAATTATGAGAGTTTGACTCTCAACTATCTTACCCAGTTGTGCCTCCACGGTTCTTGGTCTCCCTTGGAGATCATGCATATCATTCTTCAAACTCATAGCTTGGTTAGATAATTTACCAATAAGATTATCATGGTGAACGGGCCGTAGCGAACAAGACGGGGGGTGCATGGGCGCTACGCAATTTTTTTATCCTTTTTCAATTTTTAGTTCAACGGAAGTAAAGGTGATAGCTTTGTTGTTCGAGGTGATCCTAGTATGATCCTAGACTAGTGCAACAAGCAAAGGAACCAAGCAACAATAATAAAGTTGAGGAGCGGGACAACCGGAGGGCACGGAGATGAGACGAGGATTTGTTTCCCGCAGTTTCTCCCACAAAAGAGAGTACGTCTGCGTTGAGGAGGTGCTAGCCTCACACAAGAGGCTAGACGGCCACACCACGAAGGAAGGCCTCACCTTCTTCCTCAAGAGAGCTCCACAAAGGGGCTCCCCCTTATCCAGTAAGGCACCGGTCGAGGCGGTGGTTCCTTCACAAGGTTGGAGCGAGCTCCACAACACTAGGAGGCTCCCAACACCCTATGGGGCTAGCACAACTCCAAGCTAGCCTCCATAGGAGCACTTCTTCCAAGATCCCACCATAGGAACCCTAACACCAACATCCACAAAGGACTAGCACGAATTGGTAGAATCTCTCTTGGTATAACTATAGATCGGGGCCTCCTCCACCACTCCACAAAGTTTGGGCAAGATTGGTTGGATGGTTGGGGAGATCCTCAAGGTTTGAGCTCAGCAACAATGGAGGAGAGAGAGAGAAGAGCTAAAAACGAGCTGGGGAAGAAGGGGCCTTTATATAGGGCCCCCGAAATCCAACAGTTATGCTGCTGTCTCCGCACGACCGGTACTACCGCTTTGGAAAGCGGTAGTACCGCTCTGGAATCGAAACCCCCTACAGAGTGAGCCACGTGGACTTACAGCGGTAGTACCGCTTGCGGTACCGCTTTGGTACCGCAATGGCCTCTGTAGGTTTTTGGCTTAAGTTACGGTACCTAAGCGGTACCAAAGCGGTACTACCGCTCGTAAGCGGTACTACCGCCCATGGTACCGTAGAGGTACCGGAACGGCCTCTGTAAGTTTTGGCCTGAGTTACGGTACCTAAGCGGTAACAAAGCGGTACTACCGCTCGCAAGCGGTACTACCGCCCATGGTACCGTAGAGGTACCGTAACCTTCTTTGTAGGTTTTTCAGTGCAATTTTCCAGAGCGGTACTGCATGGCGGTACCTGTAGGGTAGCGGTATTACCGCTACTGGTACCGGTAGTACCGGTCATGCAGTGACTGCTTTCTCCTCTTTTCCTCTCCAGCCATGTTACCTCACGACACACACACAAAACCAGAAAACCTATAAGCTACGCTTCAGTCCTCCGATCATGACGTGTTCAGCGAGGTCACCGTGCACTTGCAAATCTATCAAAGACAATCTTTGCACACGGTGAGATTCATTCAAGTGTTGTTATCAAACACACAAAACACGGAGTATAGATTTTGCTATTACACATGGTTCTCCCTGATTTTAATGAGAATTTTATTTTGCTCAGTTTGAGCTTGTATAAAAGATTTTAATGAATTCTCTATCATAGGTAGATTACTATCACTAGTTCCATTGTTATTGGCATTATTATTGTTTAGAGCACCTGCAGGGTTAGGATAATTCTTTTGAAAGTTTGAGCCATTATTTTGGCTCTTCCATGCATGCATAAAAGGATTACGAGCAATGAAGTCTACCTACTCAGTAGTAGTGTCAGTGTCAGTGATGGCAGTAACTTGAGTATTATTACCTTTGATTATACCTAGAAGCTCATTCACCTTAGTAACAAGTTCTTCATTCTCAGTTTCATGGATGGAGTTCACCTTTCTTGAGGATCTCTCCACGTGCCATTGGGAATGGTTATTTTGCATGTCATCAAGAAGCTTTATTCCTTCTTCAACTTCTTTGCTCATGAAGGTGCCTCCAGCTCTAGTGTCAAGCATAGACTTAGACATAGGATTAAGAGCATTATAAAATAAATGGAGTATTAATCACTCTTCCATCCTATGGTTGGGATAGTTTCTTACGAACTCCTTCATACTTTCCCACGCGAGGGTTAGTGGCTCACGGCCTTCTTGTCTAAAGCATGTAATGTTAAACCGAGGTAGCATAGTTTTTCCAGGAGGAAAAAATTTGACATGAAAGCATTAGTGCATACAGTCGGTGAAATAATAGTACCCTAGGGCAATGAAAGCAACCAGTCTTTTGCTTTTCCTCTAAGAGAGAAAGGGAATAAGTGTTAACCTAGCAACATCAGGACTAACATCTTTAATGTGCATCATGTCGCAAATGTCAGCGAAGGTATTTAAGTGCAAACGTGCATCCTCAAAAGATGAGCCTCCAAATTAGTTCTGCTGAACAAAGCTCAAATAGTTAGGCTTGATTTCATAATTCTCTGTTGTGACAGCGGGCTGAGTAATAGGTGCACGAATATAACCATCATTAGGGGTATCATATTCCCCAAGCTTCTTGTGTGCCACATTTTTGGAATTTTAATTTTAAACAAAAACAAATAACAAGACTAGTAAGATAAAAGATTAACTAATATTTTTGGTTTTTCCATTAACAAAACATAGTAAACTGAAAACAATAATTAAACTAAAACAGCAATAAAACTAACTAGCAAGGTCTCTAGTAACGTCACCAAGGTAGCGAGAATTGCTTCCTCGGCAACGGCGCCAGAAAAAGGGTTAATACCTTCGATCCAAATTAAGAATGAAGTATAGTAGCTTTTTCCCTAGAAGATCTAGGTTTAATCGAACCTTGGGAAGAATTCGATTGGTGTAAGATTACGTTATTTTTCAAGACCTTAAGAGATTGGTTGTATTTCTGTTATTGGACCTTTCCAACTTAACTTTTTTTATTTTTGCTGTGTGTCGATGGATGGAGATATGCCAGGGCCTAGCATTCACCTGCAGATGTGCATACATATGGGCTAAAGATAATAGTAAGCGCAACATGAGTCATGTTGAAATAAGGATAAATATTGTGGGTGGCACGTCCTAAATCTCTACAGCTTTTGCGAGCTACTACGACTGTAGACTTTTGATCCACTACAACAACTCTGCATATTAGGGTGGCAAGTAGTAATTAAGTAATTAAATAGACGACATCATTATACATAGTAACGTTATTGTGACCCTAAGTGGATCTCGGGTCCATTTTACTAACCCTTCTGATGATCGATTCTCGGATCTTGAGTACCTGGGAAGACTTTAGATCAAGGCAAGAGATGATAAACAAGGACAAAATCCTATTCGAACTCAACATAATATTCCCATGCTGAAAGATGCACATACACGCTGGCTTCTCCCAAGCCTGCAGCCCGTGAGGACTGCTCACTCATAACGAGATCAAAGATCATAACATTGCAAAGATGGATTCAATATAAATATCAAATAGTCTTACAATATCTCCAATTGTGGTGATCGAATTACAAGTAGATGGACCATAACTATGGAGGTGGATAAATGTATGTGGAGATGGTGATGGTGGCAGCTCGGCAATGGATCTCCACAGATGTGATGTGGTGTTGGCAACAATGACCGCGACTTGTGGCGTCTAGGCATCGAATTATGTAGGAATTTCTAGGGTTGACTTGGCCGAGGTGGTGGCACCCGATACGGGTGGCCATACGAGCGGGCTATCTTGGTGTAGTGGCACCTGGGTGCCATGGTCCACCTGCTGCTAGGCGCGTGCAGCGGCCCATCTAGAAGCCACGAGGGATTTCTCTCTCCACGAAGTTCCATGGCTTCATGAGGTGAAGCCCCTCGCGAGTAATTTCCAGAAAAGCTGAAGCCCTCGCGAGGATACTTTGCGAAGAATCTGCACCTGCCTCCAGGAGATGTCGCGCAGGACCCCTATAGGATATACCACATGAAGATGAAGACAAGTATGATGACGGAAGCTGTGACACACGTTGTGGTGGGAGGCTATCACGCCCTCCGTGTGCTAGAAGATAAGGAAGATCCTGACACACTCCTCTGTAAAGAGGCGAGGCAGTTCCTCCTTTTCGAAAGGTTCACGGTGGACAGCGCAGTGCGCTACAGGGGGTGCCGTCATCGATCCACAGCCACTCCCGTAGACCAGTGCCCTTTCCAAAGCGTGGACCAAGTCCATCAGTGTAGTAGGGGAAACATGTCCCCCTCATTCCGGACACCTGAAGATCTTGTTAATTACGAAAAGTTAGTATATTTGGACGTTGATTAAGAGTTTATCAGAAAGTCACCTTTCCCTCACATGTAGCCAAGGCTTATTTGATTCTACCCATGACAATGACCATCTCCCTTCTTTATAACTCGAACACTTAATTAACGATATTTTTGATTAAATAGAATAGGGAGACTTGACCATTGATTAAGGGTTTGTCGGAAAATCAATGATCACTAACATGGAGCCCTTGGTGATCTATACTCCAAGTGCCCATATCCCTTGGTAATATTCTAGTTGTATAAAAATCTCGATAATTATGCGGAATCTATATATTTTTTTTGAACCTTTAACAGTAGGAAAGGCTCCTACTGTTTTAATATATTAACAAAGGGGTCAAAGGACCCAGTAGTTACATCTGTTACACAGTGAAGTTCAGAAGGGAATACAGGGGAGTACAGAGGGGTGTATAACTAGAGAGTAGCTATCAGGTTGCTAATAAATGGATGCAAATCTGTTTTTGTTCTATGCTCCAGCAAGGCAAAGTCTTGCTTAAATCGTCTAGTCCAGGATTCAATATCCGGATTGATGCCTTCAAAAAGTTTTCTGTTTCTCTCCTTCCATATGCTCCAGGAGGCAACAATCACTATTTCCATGTATAAGGGTTGATGCCAATGTGCACGTCCTTGCTCTATAATCTCCAGTCTATCTCTATTTTGTGTCCAATTCATCTGCAGCTTATTCCAGCAAGCTTTACTGAAGTCACAGTGAAATAACATGTGCTCAATTGTTTCTTCAGGTGGGGAGGTGCACATTAGGCAGTCATATGAGGAATTCAAAGTGTAGTTTCTTCTTCTCAGCATATTTCTGGTATTCAGTCTATCTACCAACACAAGCCACCAGAAAAATTTAAGCTTGGGGGTACATTTGGATTTCCATAGCCAAGAGAAAGCAATATGGGCAGTACACTCCCTGAAGCAAAATTTATAATAAGCCCTGGAGGAATATTCCACAACACCACATTCATAAGTCCAGGAATCATGTGTATCATTTGTAAAATCAATGTAAGAGGATGAGGCTTGTAAGGTTCGAATTTCATCAAGTGCTTGTGGAGTCAGAGGCACATAAAAGTTCTGGGACAACTGTGTAGAAGTTAAGAAATCTCTGACTGATATATCTTCATTCTTGGTGAAAGAGTAAGCTCTCAGGAATTCTTGTGAGTTTATATCTTGTAGCCATTTATCCTTCCAAAATAGTGTATTTCTCCCATCATTAATATTGCTCATGGGGCCATGTTATGAGGTACTTTCCCAGTATAATAAGTATTCCACAGTAAGTGAACCCAGGGGGTGTCCATTTTGTTATAGAACTTGTGGAGATATTTGAGGAGGAGCCCTTCATTCTGTATTTTGAGATTTAGAATACCAAGTCCTCCTTTATCCTTTGGTTTGCATACCATGTCCCAAGCAGCTAGTGAGTTACACTTCTCACCATCATCTGTTTTCTTATTCCAAAGGCAATGTCTTCTTATTTTCTCCACATGTTCTAGTATTTTTGGGTTGAGTTGAATGGAACACATGGTAAAGTTTGCAATAGGGAATTAACCACTGTGACTCTTCCACTATAACTCATCATTAGAAATGTTGCAGAAACTCTTCTCTCAATTCTATCCACCAGGGGCATCAGATCTTGGACAGATGGTTTAGTTGTGCCCAAGGGTAGTCCTAAATATGTGAAAGGCATTGAGGCTATAGGACATCCTAGAAGGCCAGCAAATAAATTTGCCTGTTGTGTGGAAAGATTAATCGGTATAAGAGAAGACTTATGGAAATTAATGTGTAGTCCAGTGGAGGCTGCATATTTTTGCAGAATATCTTTCATAATCATAACCTGAGTGGTGCATGCTTTCATGATTATAAGTGTGTCATCAGCATATTGGACCACAGGAAAATCCATTTGGTATGCAGTGGAGAAGGGAGCCTGAAGTACACCATCTCTGAAAGATTTATTAATAGCAGATTGTAGAAGATCTGCTGCAAGCACAAAGAGGAGAGGAGACAGAGGATCTCCTTGTCTGACACCACATTTGCAAAAGAATTGTCTCCCAGGTACTCCATTAAGTAGTACAGCAGATTTACCAGTACCAAATATAGCTTGTATCCAGGTTATCCATTTCTCATCAAAACCCATTTGCTTCATGATCTTTATCATGGCACTGTGATCAATAGTATCAAAAGCCTTTGCGAAATCTAGTTTAATAAGAAGGATTTCTTGATTAGATTTTTCACACTGATATATAGAAACTCAAATGCCCAAGCTAGGCAATCCTGGATAGTTCTTCCCTTCAGAAATCCATATTGATTTTTGCGGATGATTCTAAAGACAATTCTCTGCAACCTATTTGCCAGCAATTTGGTTATAATTTTTAGCACACAATTCAGCAGAGTGATTGGCCTATAGTCATTAACTCCCTCTGGATTAGGCACTTTTGGAATGAGTGTAATATAACCCATGTTAATACTCTCAAGGTCCAACTTCCCTTCATAGAAACTGAAGCATAAAGCATATATGTCTTCTTTGATGATAGGCCAACACTTCTTCAGGAAGAGTCCATTAAAACCATCAGGTCCTGGTGCTTTATCCACTAGCATGAATTTTATAACAGCATCTATTTCTTGTGTAGAGAAAGGATTAGATAAATCTTCTAGACCAAATCTATATATATATACTTGGCCATTATTAAGGTTTTGTCATAAAGTCACCTTACACTAACATGTAGCCATGTATGGTTTATTACGCATATGCCCATCTCCCTTCTCAACTCGGGACACTTGAAGATCTCACTAATTATGAAGAATCTGTAAACTTGGACATTGATTAAGGTTTTATCCAGAAGTCACCTTTTGCTCGCATGTAACCATGGCTGATTTGATGCTCCCCATGAGTATCTCTCTTATTAATACTCAGGAAACTCCATGCTCTTGTTAATTAAACATAATCAAGATACTTGAGGATTGATTAAAGGTTTGTTAGAAAGTCACCATTCACTCCCATGCATCCATGGAAGATTCCATGTGCCCAAATCCCATGTTCTGTAAACTTGACAATCTCATTAATTATGTAGAAATATTATATTTTACCAATCGTTAACAGTTTCTTAGAAATTCATGTGCCACTGAAATGTAGCCATGGGTGATTTGATGATCAACATGCCAATCTTCTTTCTTATTACTCGGGACACATTATGATCTCATTAATTATACATAATTGGTATATTTATATGTTGATAAAGGGCTTGTCAGAAAGGTACCTTTCGCTCACATGTATCAAGGGCTTATTTGATGATCGACGTGACAATCTCACTTCTTACTACTCAGAACAAATCATGATATTGATAATTAAATATAATCAAGAGACTTAAGCATTTATTAAGGTTTGTTCAGTAGGTCACTATTCACTCACATGGAACACTCGATGATTTTTAATCACCGTGCCCATATCCCTTGATAATATTCGGGGCAGTTGAAGATCTCGTTAAATATGCGAAGTTGGTATATTTGGATGTTGATTACGAGTTTATGAGAAAGTTAGATTTTTCTCACATGTAGCCATGGCTGATTTGATTCTCCTCATGACCATGACCATCTCCCTTCTTTATAATCGGGACACTTAATTAATGATCTTCTTGATCAAATAAAATCAAGAAAGTTGACCATTGATGAAGGGTTTGTAAAAATGTCACCATTCACTAACATGGAGCCCACTATGATCTGTACTCTACGTGCCCATCTCACTTGGTAATACTTGAGGCGTATGAAAATATCGTTAATTATGTAGAGTCACTAGACTTGGCCAATTACTAAGGGTTTGTCAGAAATCCACCTTACACTAACATGTATCCATGGATGGTTTGATTCTCATCATGCCCATCCCCCTTCTCAATATTTGGGACAATTGAAGATCTCGCTAATTATGAAGAATCACCTTTCGCTCCCATGTTACATGGCTGATTTGATTCTCTGCATGAATATATCCCTTATTAATACTTGGGAAACTTCATGATCTTGTTAATTAAATAGAATCAATATACGTGCGGAGTGATTAAGGGTTTTTCATAAAGACAACATTCTCTCACATACATCCCTGGCTGATTTGTACTCCATGTGCCCAACTCCTATGTTAATACTCAGGAAAGTTGACAATCTCGTTAATTATGTGGAAATAGTAGATTTTACCATTCGTACAGTTTCTCAGAAGTTCATCTGACATTGAAATGTAACCATGGGTAATTTGATGCTCAACATGGCCATCTTCTTTCTAAATACTCGAGACACCGTATGATCTCATAAATTATACATAATTTGTACACTTATATGTTTATAAAGGGCTTTGTGAGAAAGTTAACTTTTCGCATGTGTAGCAAGGGCTAATTTGATGATGGACATGACAATATCGCTTCCAACTACTTGGGGAAAATCATGATCTTGTTAATTAAATATAATCAATAGACTTAAGCATTGATTAAGGTTTGTCACTAGGTCACTGTTCACTCACATGGAACACTCTATAATTTTTAATCACCATGCCCATCTGCCTTGATAATATTCGGGACATTTGAAGATATCATTAAGTATGCGAAGTTAGTATATTTGGACATTGATTACTTGTTTACGAGAAAGTCAGATTTTAATCAGATGTAGCCATGGCTGATTTGATTCTCCCCATGACCATGACCATCTCCCTTCTTTATAATCGGGGCACTTAATTGATGATCTTCTTGATCAAATAGAATCAAGAGACTTGACCATTGATTAAGGATTTTTTAGAAAGTAATCGTTCATTAACATGGATATCTGGATGGTCTACACTCAATGTGCCCATATCCCTTGTTTATACTTGCGGCGTATGAAATCTCATTAATCATGTAGAGTCGGTATACTTTGCCAATTACTAAGGGTTTGTCAGAAAGCCATATTACACTAACATGTAGCCATGGATGTTCTGATTCTCATCATGCCCATCTCCCTTATCAATATTCGGGACAATTGAAGATCTCTGTAATTATGAAGAATTAGTAGACTTGGACATTGATTAAGTTTTTGTCACAAAGTCATCGTTCGTTCCCACGTAACATGGCCGATTTGATTCTCCGCATGAATATCTCCCTTATTAATACTTGGGAAACTTCATGATCTTGTTAATTATATAGAATCAAGATACTTGAGGAGTGATTAAGGGTTTGTCATAAAGACAACATTCACTCACATGCATCCTTGGCTGATTTGTTCTCCATGTGCCCAACTCATATGTTAATACTCGGGAAAGTTGACAATCTTGTTAATTATGTGGATATAATAGATTTTACCATTCGTTAATAGTTTTTCAGAAGTTCATCTGGCACTGAAATGTAGGCATGGGTGATTTGATGCTCAACATGCCCATCTTCTTTCTAAATGCTTGGGACACCTTATTATCTCATTAATTATACATAATTTGTAGAGTTATATGTTGATAAAGGGCTTGCCAGAAAGTTACCTTTCGCTCACCTATAGCAAGGGCTTATTTCATGATGGACATGACAATCTCCCTTCTTACTACTCGGGACAAATCGTGATCTTGTTAATTAAATATAATCAAGAGACTTAACCATTGATTAAGTTTTTGTCAGTAAGTCACTATTCACTCACATGGAACACTTGATGATTTTTAATATCCGTGCCCATCTCCTTTATAATATTTGGAACACTTGAAGATCTCATTGAATATTCGAACTTAGTATATATGTAGCCATGGCTGATTTGATTCTCCACATGACCATGACCATCTCCCTTCCTTATAATCGGGACACTTAATAATGATCTTCTTGATCAAATAGAATCAAGAGACTTGACCATTGATTAAGGGTTTGTCAGAAAGTCATTATTAACTAACATGGAGCCCTGGATGATCACAAGTGGAATTTGACCTAATATTAAGTGTAGTTAGAGTTAAAATTGTCCGTGTGAGAGATTAAAAAAAGGGGAAAAAATAAAATTTCTTTTTGATTTTTTTATTTTGAAAAAATTCGAGCCATAATTGCCAAACGGCCATTATTTCTATGCCGACGGCCAGTCTATGCCGATGGCAATTGGTTCTGTGCCGAGAACATATTATACCGACAGCGGCGGCACAGGGTTGTGCCGACGGCATGGCGGCCGTCGACACCTTGATTGGTTCCCGTAGTGTAAGGATGTGCATGTCTATATTTACATAGGGTACACCGCGTCTATAATATAGGTGTGCAAGTACAAAAAACACAAATATATAGATCTATGATTTTCTGTACTTATACAATACACCTATATACACTAACTAGAGGTGTTGCGACCTACCAAACCGCCCCAGATGACTGACCCCAGCCGCATCAATCTGTATAAGTAGGCCGTTGCTTAGGTGCTGCTATAATCACAACTCACAAACCAGAACCAAAGACGCAATAGAAAGACAGAGAAAAGCACCGTGAGAAAGATTTTTTTTGTGATGGAGGTGACGCCGAGCCACACACAGGCCGTGAGCGGGTGGGCGGCCATGGACGAGTCCGGCAAGGTTGTGCTCTTCTCCTTCAAGCGGAGGGAGAACGGCGTGGACGACGTGACGATCAAGGTACAATACTGCGGGATGTGCCACACGGACCTCAACTACATCAACAACGCCTGGGGCAACACCATATACCCCGTCGTCCCGGGCCACGAGATCACCGGCGTCGTCACCAAGGTCGGCACCAACGTGTCCGGCTTCCATCCCGGCGACCGCGTCGGCGTGGGAGGCATTGCTGCGTCGTGCCTCGACTGCGACCACTGCCACCGGTCCGAGGAGAACTACTGCGATAAGATGACGTTCACCTACAACAACATCTCCTCGGACGGCAGCATCACCTACGGCGGATACTCCAATATGCTGGTGGCGGACAAGAGGTTCATCGTCAGTATTCCGGACAGCCTGCCGCTGGACGCGGCGGCGCCGCTGCTGTGCGCAGGGATCACGGTGTACAGCCCGATGAAGCAGCACGGTATGCTGCAGGGGGAGGCGGGACGGAGGCTCGGGGTGGTCGGGCTGGGTGGCCTCGGCCATGTCGCCGTCAAGTTTGCCAAGGCCTTCGGGCTCCACGTCACCATAGTCAGCACGTCGCCGGCGAAAGAGCGCGAGGCCAGGGAGAGCCTTAGGGCAGACGACTTCGTCCTCAGCACCGACCAGAAACAGATGCAGGTACGTATACGCACTAATTATGCATGTTAGGGATCGGTTGGATTGCAAGTCAACTTATGCACTGAACTAATCAATTAATTAGGATATGGCGAGGAGCCTTGACTATATCATCGACACGGTGTCGGCGCAACACTCGCTAGGACCCCTCTTGGAGCTGCTCAAGGTGAACGGCAAGCTGGTGCTCGTCGGTGCCCCTGACAAGCCCGTGGAACTCCCGTCAATACCGCTTATCTTCGGAAAGAGGACGGTGAGCGGGAGCCTGACGGGAGGCATGAAGGAGACGCAGGAAATGATGGACCTGTGCGGGAAACACAACATCACCTGCGACATCGAGCTTGTCTCAGCTGACAAGATCAACGAGGCACTGGCAAGGCTCGCACTAAACGACGTCCGCTACCGTTTCGTGGTTGATATCGGCTCCACGCTCTAGTTCGATCTGATTGGAGATACCTTTCATTTCAGTTCACCATGTGTTTTAACACACGTCGTGTCTTCGCAAAATGTGTTATCAATGATAAGCTTGCAAACTGTAACTTGGCACTGCACTAAGATGAGATCCACGTTCTATCTAGTCAATCATCAAACAGCTTCTTACTTCCACGGTTCCACCTATCATACACACGTTGCAAATATATCTAATAACTTGTTATGTGCAATATCTTCACTATTAAGGTGAAACATATGATGTTAGTACATTTTTTCACACTTCATATTATTTACATGTCAAATGTCACCGCTAACAAAATTTCCGAAAACACTCTCTCTCTCGCATCTCACATAGGTAGCCCGAGAAAATAATTCGGCACCCAAAGTGGACCATTGCAGGGAGCGCCTAATCGCTTCCTATAAGCATGGGCTTAACCCATTGACCAACAACCCGGCGGGCGCTATATGTGCGTTGCTCCCCTGCCCGTATAATACGATTATGTATACGTTCTCTCTTTTTTTCGAGAGTACGCCAAGACGTACCATATTTTTATAGAAGGTAGAATTTTGAGTACAAGAACACCACAACTTAATGCAAACAACGAGTGTAGCACAAACTCCACACCACCGATAACACGACTACGAAGCATAAGAACTAGTCCTAAACTATGAACCAACGCCGCATCTCGACCGACGCCGGTCACCTCCGAAGATCGAGAACTCCTACTGACTTTCCTTATCGACGCACCATCCACCCTTGTTGCCGAAAAGGAGGTGGCAAGTGGTGGCGGGACTTGGATAGGCCCGAGAAAGGCACCGTCTTGGACTCACCGGCGACGACGTAGATAGCGCCGCTTGAGCAACAATCTTGGACAGCGATGAACACCGGAGGAGCACAAGATAGGACCTCCACGCCGTGTCTCCAAACACGATGCTCCCAACAGAGTAACGACGTCGAGAACACCGCCATCGCGCCGATCCCACTCCGAATCTAGGCTTTCGCCCGGAGACAACTACCAATGCCAAGAGAGAATGAGAGATGCCGACACACCTCAGCAACGCCTCCAAGGAGGGGCACGAAACCCGCGGGCGCCATCGCCGCCGGCCGGCAAAAGCCGGGCAGGACTTTCATCCGTATCGTCACTCATCTCTGCACCTCCGAGGATTGGGGCAGCACTGTCCATGTAGCCTCGCACCGCCGCCACTTCAGCTCTTTGCTGTTGTAGTCGAAAAGTCGTGGCCTCCGACACCCTGCACGGCTAAGGGCCAGGTCCATCTTCCACCTCCCTCCCGGCAAGATCCGCAGATGCCATACACCTCCGTCCTCCGGCATGAGCCAGGACTGCCCGCCACGGTCGTCGCCAACTCAGACGACATTCGTACAGCTGCAACAACCCCACTCCTCTGGCCCAGATCGAGCCCGTGTAGGCCCAGATCTGGCCCGCGCCATCTCTTCCTTCCCCCACGCCAGCGCCACCGGGAGGACCTCACCGCGCGCCCTCAACGTGGAGGCAGCCGGCCTCTGCTCGCCACGGGCTCCTCCCTGGCCGAGCCGCTCCATGTCGCTGCCTCCTGGCCGAGAGTTTGCTCGAGCGCCTCCCCCAGATCGAGCCCGTGTAGGCCCAGATCTGGCCCGCGCCATCTCTTCCTTCCCCCACGCAAGCGCCACCGGGAGGACCTCACCGCGCGCCCTCAACGTGGAGGCAGCCGGCCTCTGCTCGCCACGGGCTCCTCCCTGGCCGAGCCGCTCCATGTCGCTGCCTCCTGGCCGAGAGTTTGCTCGAGCACCTCCAGACCGCGGCGTCGCGCCGCCGCCATCTCCTCTTCGCTGCTGACCTCACCGAGCTCCGCCGCTCCTCCAGACCCTCCGCCATGCGCCGGCGAAGACACCCGAAGCATCTCCCCGCCACCCGCTCCCCCGCCTGCGCCACCAATGAGACGCCCCACCTCCGCGCGAAGGGGGCTCATCGAGGCACGCCACCGTCTCCCGCCGCCTTTGGCGGCCGGGCGTGGCCGCCACCGCCGGTGACGGCGACGGCAGCGGGAGGGAGAGGAGATCGGCCGGCCCTTTTTTCTAGGGTTTGGGGCCCTCTGGAGCGGCCCGCGCGAGCCGCCCGAGAGGAAGTTTCCCGTGGTCAAACAACGTTGATGTTCTTGTACTATGCATACGCTCTCCACGTCCAGGCCGGCTGTTTTGGCTAGCTCATTGGCACGCTTATTAATTGGGAAGCGCTGAGCGTCCCCGGGTCGACATTCATCGGATCCATACTTTTAGTGATGTATAGATCCATTTACTGTATATTCTCTGTGTATGAGGGATTTCCTGCATATTGTATCACATGTACATGTACTGGCCTTTGGCCCACAGTGAATACTAGTTGCTCATTCACAACATGGTATCAGAGCAGTGGGATGCGGCGGACAGGAGACCTCGCCGATAAGAACACCCGATAGGCGAAGACCCCGCATGTGAATGCGCATAAAGGCAGCAAACTCTCCATAGTTAATACCATCAAAAATCACTGGTCACCTTGAGTCTGACTGCTATCAGAAGCAGTGGGGTGTGCCTCCTCGTGCTCCACCTTCAGCGCCTGTCACCACCGGCTTCACTGAGCAGGATATAGCGAGGCTTCAGCGTCTCCTTGCCTCCTCCGACTCTGCTTCAACGGGTATTGCTGCCTCCACGGCTAGTTCCTCTACACAATCAGGTACATCTTCGTGGGTTCTGGATTCTGGAGCTTCTTTTGACATGTCCCCTGATTCTTCCTCTCTTTCTTCTCTTCGACCTCTTCCTCTTCCTGTTCGTGTTCTTACTGCCGATGGTACTTCTCTTCATGTTGCTGGTCGTGGCATTCTTTCTACTCCCTCCTTTTCCGTTCATGATGTGTCTCATGTTCCCCATCTTACCATGAACTTGTTTTCCGCTGCTCAACTTACTGATTCTGGTTGTCGGGTCATTCTTGATGTTGATTCTTGTTCGGTTCAGGACACTCACACTCGGGCATTGGTTGGGGCTGGCCCTCGGTGCCGTGACTCCTAGGGACTTTGGGAGTTTGACTGGCTTCATGTTCCTTCTTCTACCACTTTGACGACCGCACCACGTGTGCTTGCTGCTTCCACTCCCGCCTCTTTTCAGCTGCGGCATCATCGTCTTGGTCATCTTTGTGGTTCTTGCTTGTCGTCTTTACTTCGTCGAGGTCTTCTGGGGCCTGTCTCAGGAGATGTCTCGCTTCAAGGTTGTCAGGGATGTAGGCTTGGTAAACAGAATCAGTTACCTTACCCTACCAGTGAGTCTGTATCTCAGCGTACTTTTGATTTGGTTCATTCCGATGTATGGGGTCAGGCTCCTTTTGCTTCCAAGGGGGGCCAACGCTACTATGTTATTTTTACCGATGACTTCTCCCGCCATACTTGGATCTATTTTATGCCTTCTCGCAGCAACGTTCTCTCGATATATAAGTGTTTTGCTGTCATGGTCCATACTCAGTTTTCCACGCCTACTCGTGTGTTTCGGGCTGATTCTGCTGGTGAGTATATCTCCCAGCTGTTGCGTGGTTTTCTTGCTGAGCAGTGCACTCTTGCCCAATTCTCCTGTCCTGGTGTCCATGCCCAAAATGGCGTGGCTGAGCGCAAGCATCGCCACCTTCTTGAGATGGCTCGTGCGATGATGATCGCCGCCTCTCTTCCTCCTCACTTCTGCGCTGAGGTTGTGTCTATTTCCACCTATCTCATCAACCTCGGTATTTCTCTTGAGTGTCTCACTGGCCACGCTCCTGATTATTCGACCCTTCGTATGTTTGGTTGCGTTTTCTATGTTCTTCTGGCTCCACGCGAACGCACCAAGCTGACTGCTCAATCTGTTGAGTGTCTTCCTTGGCTACAGTCCTGAGCACAAGGGATATAAGTGCTGGGATCCTATTGGTCGTCGAATGCGCATATCTCGGGACGTCACTTTTTATGAGTCTCGTCCTTTCTACCCGCGTCCCTCCTCCTTTTCCTTTTTGGTGGATGATATCTCGTTTGTCATGTTTCCTTACTCACCTCCTCCCGTGCCTCAGGTTCCTGCTTTGTCGATTCTCTCCCCACCTTCTCCTCCTTCTTCACCCACCAGACCCCCCTCTACTCCCTCACCGCCTTCCCCACCCTCCACATCTTCCTCTCCCATGTCACCTTACTCGCCTACGGAGATCTCTCCCTACCCTTTTCACTACTCCCGTCGTCCCCGTGAGGATGCTGGTGCTCCTCCTAACATGCCCTCCACCTCTTGTGTGTTGCCCTCTCCATCCGAGCCGACTCATCATCTTCATGCTCGTCCTCGTCCTCCTCCTGATCGCTATTCTCCCACTCACTACGGTCTCTCTGCTGTCCTTGAGCCGACCTCTTATCTGGATGCTCTTGCTCATCCCGAATGGCAACTGGCAATGGCTAAGGAGATTGCTACTCTCGAGCGTACTGGCACATGGGATGTTGTCACTCCTCATTCCTCTGTTCGTCCCATCACCTGCAAGTAGGTCTACAAGATCAAGACTCGTTCTGATGGTTCTCTTGAGCGCTACAAGGGTCGTCTTGTTGCTCGCGGCTTTCAGCAAGAGCATGGCCGTGACTATGATGAGACCTTTGCTCCAGTGGCTAACATGACCACTGTTCGTACTCTTCTTGATGTTGCTTCAGTTTGTCACTGGTATATCTCTCAGCTTGATGTGCAGAATGCTTTTCTTAACGGTGAGTTACGTGAGGAGGTATACATGCGGCCACCTCCTGGTTACTCTATTCCCGATGGCATGGTCTGTCGTCTCCGGCGCTCTCTCTATGGCCTTAAGCAAGCCCCTCGCGCCTGGTTTTAGCATTTCGCCTCTGTGGTCACCTCTGCTGGTTTTGTACCTAGCGCTCTTTGTCCACACATCTTCTCGTGGTCGGACTCCTTCTTCTTTATGTCGATGACATGATCATCACAGGTGACGACCCTGAGTACATTGCCTTTGTCAAGGCCCCACTTCGTGATCAGTTTCTCATGACTGATCTTAGTCCTCTTCGCTATTTTCTTGGGCTTGAGGTTTCCTCTACCTCTGATGGCTTCTATATCTACCAGGAGAAGTATATTCAGGACCTTCTCACTCGTGCCTCTCTTGGTGATGAGCGCACTGTCGAGACTCCTATGGAGCTCAATGTTCGTCTCCGTGCCACTGATGGTGATCCTCTTCCGGACCCGACTCGTTATCGTCACTTGGTTGGGAGCCTTGTCTACCTTGCTATCAGCCGTCCTGACATCTCCTACCCGGTCCACATTCTGAGTCAGTTCATGTCCTCCGCTATCTTCGTGGCACTATCTCCCGTCGTCTTTTATTTCCTCGCTCCAGCTTCTTACAACTCCAGACCTACTCAGATGCTACCTGGGCTAGTGATCCATCAAATCGCAAGTCTCTTTCTGCCTACTGTGTCTTTCTTGGTGGTTCTCTCATTGCTTGGAAGATCAAGAAGCATGTTGCAGTCTCTCGTTTGAGTGTAGAGGCTGAGTTGCGAGCGATGGCTCTCTTGACAGCAGAGGTGACTTGGTTACGATGGTTACTTGAGGACTTTGGTGTTTCTGATGACGCACCGACTCCTCTTTTATCGGACAGTACTGGTGCCATCAGCATTGCCCGTGATCCGGTGAAGATGGGTTTTTTCTCTCCAAACTCAGTGTTGTTGATCCACCATGAGTTTGAGGGGGGTGTTAGTGATGTATAGACTCATTTACTGTATATTTCCAGTGTATGAGGGCTTCCTTGCATATTGTATCACATGTATATGTACTGGCCTTTGGCCCACACTGAATACTAGTTACTCATTCATAACACATACCTCACAAGCGCCGGCACACGAGGTGACTTTTGGAACGCTCGGTACCATCTGCGAGCGTTGATTGCCCGGGGTCAAGACATGATCCTGCCGTGGGTGACACAAGTGTGCATACTTCAGGGCATGGGGGTTAGCCGGCCATACCAATCGATGTCGTGCCCAAATCGCTCCGTCAGCACTCAGTAGTGTCGGTGTGTAGCGCGTTCACCAACTATTGTCCCTCTGAAATTGCTCCTCCTACCTCCATTGTTCCACTCTCGACAACAATCCTATGCACGCACCGACGATTGTCCTTAATGAGCAACGTGGTGCTCTTCTCACACGACCACATGAGTATATCATATGGATTCCACTCTCGCCTAGACATGCAGATAATTACTTGAGCATAGTAGTATTTCTGCAGCCTGATGCTTGATAGTTGGATGTGTTCATGGCGAAGGTTCTTCAATGTGTCTGAAGTTCAATCATTTGGTCTGAATTTCTTGTAGCTCCACGGTACTGTGTTCTGTATTTTTGATAGGCTGAGAAGAGAATGTAACAGTTTTTGTTGTCAAACAGCAAACCTTAGAATTAGATGTTCACTAAACAGTTCGTAATTTGCTTGGAGAAAAAGCAAAGCAAAGTATAATTCAAATGAGAGAAAAAACAAGAATATACAAACTTTCTGTTCTAACTACAAACAATGGAAGCAAAGCATGATGCACACAGATATTGCCAAATATGCAGATATATTTATCTATCTGTTATCAAGATAGAAATATTCCAGATAGCTGAATAATTCAAGTCGTCGAGTGTCACATCAAGTATTAATAGATTTTGGGTACAAGGTCAGCAGTGCAAGATCGATCCAACATATGTTTTTAGTTTTTACAGTAATGAACTGTAGGTGCCATATAGGGGGAGCAACATTGCATCCGTTAATTCGTAACTTGATGACATGCATGGTTAACTCAAAAAAATTGTACATATTAAGATGATATAAGGTAATTCACCGGTTACATAGCTCCTGGTGGCATTTGGGGCTTCTTTTTCAAATTAAAACTGAAAGCGTAAGCTGCAGCCGCATTCAACAGTTCATCGAACAGTATCAGTTTGTTGTCAAAAGCTTTCAGTAAGCTACCCCGCAATAATGCCCCTAGAGGCATTGAGTAATAGTTAAGACTGTTTTCTAACATCAGAAGGTTCCAGTGTACAAAAAAAAAGGTGAGAGCGCAAGGTTTTGTTGCCAAATCAGCGCAAAATACAAATTTGCTGCAGTGTGCAAGTTGTCATGCAAGTATCAGGTTCAGTGTTTCTAAACTAACACCATTTAGCCTTTTTTGAGCCAATCTCCAAATGTAGCAAGTTCTCTATTTGGTTTGATATGGTAAACCCTATTTGTTGGGCACGCCCCTGATTTGGCTGCAATTAACATAATTGTGTATGCCAACTCGCTGCATGGTTCGGATAAGCAATTACCTTAGAATCATGCAGAGTTTATCTACTACAACACAAAGTGCTCAAGATTTGCATATGTATTCAGCAAGACTGACAATCGTATAAAAAGGACATAAAATTCAATGCCCACTTACATAACTAAGAAAATCAGTACCTAGCCAAAGGGATGATTACTTGCCAAGAGGAACTGCAGGTGCATGCCTACAGATTTCAAAATTCCTGCCGGTGCCTGCTGGTTGTTGGTGCGAAGCTCTTGAGGACTGGTGGTCTGTCTGGTCGAACAGCAACAGTCCAAAAAAGCGCTACAAAAAGCCCATTCTAGATTGCCTCAAAGTCTAAAACCATTTGGCGCCAAATACAATGCATCACGTTCTTACCGCATTTGTTAAATTTTGCTGTAAGATTTTTGTTAATTTTCAGAGTAATAAACCATGGTTCCTTTAAGAATTTAAACGCTTACTATTGATTGCTTAAGACTTTCAGAGTTAACTTTCAGCTCTCACTCAAATAGAGTGCAAAATTTATAGCACAAGAATTGATTGTTTTTGCATTAGCAAATTGTTCAATTGCATGAAGCATCTTGGATCTTCACTTGGATGTACAAATTAATGAAAGAACTTGATGCTGCAGCTGGTTTATTTATTCAACTTGATGAATCCAGCAGGCGACAGGAACACGTATTACATTATCTAACTAGGACAATATGTAGCTTTCAAAGTTTCAAAAAGAGAATTCCTCTGAATAAAGTCCGGATGTACTGTACCTTTCACTGAAGCTTCAACCAGACAAGCAATACCAATCTCGGATGTACTGCACCTGTTCCTGAAGCTTCTTCCTTGAATATCTACAGTGAGACTTTACTAAAATAGATGACGATAGATGGCATTTGACAACAACTGAGAAAAACACTCATTCCCTTAAATGTTCAGAACATGCTTGGTTGAGACATCATCTTTGGGATCATCTCTTGGCTAACGTAACGGACATCAGAAGAGATCATCACCAACACAACTAAAGCAAGTATAACAGAGCATCTAAAAAAGACAAACATAGAAGAGAGTGAAATATCCTCTCCTTTTCAGCACCATACCATACAAGCATCAATTTGCCTATCCTATACAGGTACCATGGCCTTCAAAATATCCGTTACATAGTGCTACATGGTTAGGCATCAGCAAAAATGCTACTAGCCAACTACTGAACTATTTAATTTTGAGACAGATGTCCCTTTGACAAAGTATCAGCCAGTAGGCTAGCCAAAAATACAAGAGAAAATAAATGAAAAAAACTGATACAATCAACTAGTAAACAATGATCCTCTTTCACAACTGTATATATTTGTCAACAAAGTTATGGCAGGAAGAACGGTGATTAAAACAAGATTTAAAAAAAAAACTGCATCCTGCCAGTGATCAACACATTGTGAACATCAACTTGTTCCACACGGAAAAGGAGCTCAATGTCCAAATTAATTAAAGCACCTGATGTTGCTGAATCAGGCAGGAGAAACACTAATTTGTTACAACACAAAGAAGACCAGGATAGATGCATTGGAATGAACTCCATCTTTTTTTAGGTTGGAATGAACTCTATCTGATCACTCCAACAGCAGAGTGTGTAACCTCGCTTCAAACCGAGGCCAGCTGCTGCACTTTCCAAAGTTTCATCAGTTCACCATGGGTATCCTACTTTTTCTTCAGTTAAGTGAGCAAAGAACTTTATTACATATTAAAACACCAATAAACTGTTCCCATACATAGATGCAAGACTCATCGGTTGCTTAATTACATCCAAGAGGGGATCCAAGAATGTCTTGATAACCTGATATCGCTAGTTTATTCAGTGTGTTATTTGTTCAGGGGTTCAGGTCACCTCAACTGGAAGAAACTATATCTCGTCAGTATAGCCACCCAGAACATTATAATAGTACTACACGTGTTGTTTTCTACACAAGTAAAAAAAAGCGTTGCAAAATTCCTGGCCGCTTCGAAATGGAATTTGATTTGCTTCTCCCGCTCCAACCTCACAGGTGGAAGCAAGAGGCAGAGGAAGCGGGAGACGCAAGGAGCGTGCCGCCATCGCCTAGTCCTTACAAAGAACTGAAGTACGTATGCATACCAATCGATTCACCCATACATGCATGGCTCGTTCAGTTGCTTGATTTCAACAAAGTGAGATGCAAGATGTCTGCTAGTTTATCCAATCTGTATTTTGTTCAGGCTGCCTCAGCTTGTTACCATAGGAAGCATCATCAGCTTGACTAGCAATGAAATGTTTTGAAAATTACACTTATCTCATGTTGACAACTCAATAAAAAAATCATATGCATGGATCTAGAGTCACACTAGAATGTATTTAGCACACTCGGTGGGAAATGGAAAATAACAGTGGGAAAACATAAACTGACATAGTATTGTAACAGCCATATGGCCCGTACCTTCCAAAATAAGGATCATAGCAGCCACGCTCTTCGACAAAATAGTGTAACAACGAATAGTCGAACAATCCAGTATGTATAGGAATCACATGTAGATGAAACATCTGCTGAAACACATGGAGAAAACGAGGCACATCAATGGCCCACACATGGTAATTGATAGGCCCAAGTTTATAAAAGGTTAAACTGATCCCTTGCTTCTAGCATGTCAAATTTGATAACTTTCAGAGATCTATTTAGTATAATTCTATAGAATGACAGCTCAATATTCAGTACCTATTCAGTCAACCAGACAAATGCCAAGTGATTTATTTAGTACCTATTCAGTCAATAATTTCTCTCTATACAGATAACATTTTGGGTGGGATCGAGTTCCAGTACCTTATGGTTCGACAAAATGCTGCTTATTTTATGAGTCAATAGCACCAACCTATCCAGTGATGGCATCAGTGATAAAAAGAAGGAAACTTACTATACCCTATGATGGCATCAGTGATATCAAGAATCAATGTGGGTTGAGAATCAATGAAATGCCTCCACTAACATGGGCTCACCCAAATTTAATTCTCAAAGATGTACTACCTCTGACCTGAATTAATCGACGCGGGACACTACTAACCCCTGTGTACTTTGTGCTTGAGCCCGCGTCGATCTAATCCAAACGGAGGGAGTATTTAGCAGTCAATGGGAAATGGTAAATAACGGTGCAAAAACACAAACTGACATAAGATCCAAAAGAAGGATCATAACAGGTAGCCACACTCTTCAACTAAATAGTGACAAAATCAACAAAGCCAGAAGAACAGTCCAGTATGTATATGAATCACATATAGATGAAAAATCTGCTGAGACAGATGGAGAAAACAGCGCACATCAATGGCCTACACATGGTAAGGGCTAGGCTCAAGTCTTGAAAAGATTAAACTCACCCCTTGCTTCTAGTGTACAAATTTGATAATCTTTCAGAAACCTGTTTAGTATAATTCTACACAATGACAGCTTAATTGAGCTACCATTTGATACGACCAGACGAGTTCCAAATGATTAACTTAGTCCCTACTCAGTCAATAGGTTTTATGTACAGATAGTATTTTGGGTGGGAGCGAGTTCCTGTACCTTACCACGATCATCAGTCAAACAAACTGTACATTCAAAATACATAGAATCAAAGTAGTATACAGTTCAAAATCGTGAAATGACCTCTAAAGATGAAACTTGTGTTATTCTCGGTTTCCCGTACCATCACAATGCGACCTAACATATAGTAGAGCCCACACTACAAACCAAAAAGCACATCAAAGAAACCCAATAAGGTAAACAAACAGAAAAGGAAGTAAGGTTGTGTCGCAAAGATGACGAAAATAATATTCTAACATCATTTTGACCAGGCAACATTTTCGTTCAAAAATTTATTTGTGTGGTAACTGTTTGGGCCATCACCAAGCAAACCAACCTCTGCCACTCATAATGTCGCATATCCAATAGGGCAGCCAGTTATTGATGGTATCCAAGAATGTAGATGTTCACATGCCCATCGAGCCGCAGAATTTGCACTAGAAGATTTACTTCAAACATAGTTGTTTATTCTCACCACTACAATCTGATCCTTCATGTCAACCTATTAAGAAGACAAGTACACACTATGCACAGTACATTCACTTGTTTAATTAAGTTTTGTCAGGGCAACAGATGAATACCTTGGTAGGGTCCCTCATTTAGCTTCTATTTGCAAGACACAAAGGGGAGGCAGGGAAATCTATAGAAGTAATATTCAGGAGATCAACATCCTTGGGATCCTAAATAGTATATTAATACCCAGGTTCAGTTGAATATTGTAACAGTATGCCACCATGATAAGAAATCAAAATTTCAGTAAGCGGAGAGGCTCACTGTCTACTTGCCCTACAGAAAAATTATATAGGAAAGCCTCGCATCTTTTTCTTAGTAACCACCTTGCAGTTTCTTTTGAATTTTAATTGTTTGAAGAAAGAGTCAATACTGTATATAGGAAAGAGTAAAAAGAAAAACAAAATTATTGATAGGAACAGCAGATGCAAGAAGGAGATTTTAGTGATAGATACATACGAATCTAGATAAGTTTGCGACACTTATTTCAGAACGGAGGGAGTATATAGGAAAGAATAAAAAGAAAAACCACATCATTGATAGGAACAGCAGATGCAACAAGGAGATTGTAGTGATAGATACATACCTCTAGATAAGTTTGCGACACTTAATCAGAACGGAGGGACCATATAGGAAAGAGTAAAAAGAAAAACAACATCATTGATAGGAACAGCAGATGCATAAGGAGATTGGATGGCTCCATGTGTTATTATTTTGGTGCACATTTAAAGTAATGAGGTAGTATAAATGAATGCTACATACACCATGGATTTTCTGTAGTTGGATGTTTCCAGGCTCAGGTTGCAGTATCAACTTAACATATTAGTCCACGTATTACTTAAAAGGGGAAGAAGAAAAATCCATGTCAACTCAAGAAATGAAAACGTGTGTTGAATTGCCCTCTACTTTTGAGCAATGTAGATTGTCTCTCCCAGTACAGATATGAACAGCCAGATGTTAGATTCTCTCTCACAGTAGAGATATGAACAGACAGATGTTCCCACGTCACTGAACATGCATCAATGTTGCTCAGCAAAGAACCAATACTACAATGAGGCATGTGGCGGATGCAGTTGTCGATGCACAGAGCTCTCCAAGGTTTATCTCAATTATCCTATAAAAATGTGAGCCAGAAATGGATATGGTGAAGAACCTATAATTAAAAAATAGCTTAGAAGACCCGCCGCTAGTTCTTAACACAGAAATTCAAAAGTTCATGTAGAGAAAACGATAAGGTGTCATTTACAGGTGTGCTTCCCCGATGGTCAATACAAAACTATGCCAAACACAGGCAATCTGACCCGAAATGATTGCTAGTTGGTAGCTTGTGAAATAAAACTATGAAACTTCTCATAGATGAGTATATCTCTGGGTTATAGGCCATGTTTCTCAATTGATTTCTTAATATTGATGGGGCGCCACTTTTATGAATTGCAGGGACAGCTGAGAATAATAATTTATGATGTGCTAGCGCAAACACAAAAAATCTTCCAACAAACCACAATCTGAACTGAAAAAAGGATTTTCAATGCAGCGAGGAATTGCCTGATCTCACACATTTTTCCTTCCAAGATGTACTTAACATGAGGATGAAGAAGCTCATAGGCATGCCATGTGACTATAATATGACATGGACATACCAGGATCAAGGAAAGGAAGTATCACTACCATAATTCATCAGCAGTTAGCAACGATGAAATAAGTATGTAAGAAAGATACAATAGCAGAAAGCAGACACATTGTCAGGCAAAGAACATTGAACCATGAATTACAGCTTACATCGCAGAGCAAAATCTTTGTTGTGCCATTCTTCGTTACCAGCTTCCATAGGTCATTCTTGGTTCATGTAAATCTGAATCTAGTCGGCATTTTCCCTCTACAAGCTGCTGCATAGTCTTGAGCGAGTTTCGGTGCAGCTTCCTTGTGAGGGCATATGAACTTCTCCATGAATACCTTCTCGGAGATGCTGAGAGCATTATAGTAGTCTCGGTCTCGAGGTAGCAATCCTTTTTCCTTAAGAAACTTAAGGACGTAGTACCGGGGTCTGATCCGTCCCTCCAGGCTGTAACTGAGCATTACAGACCGCTGAGCAATGTATGCCGGTGCGAGCCCTACGTCAGAGATGAGGAACTTTGACCTGCTCTGCAGAGATTCCCTAGATTTCGTGAGCAGCATTGGGGCCCTACAAACAGCAATGCGCACTTGAGCATCCGACCACCTGAACATGTTCTTCAGGTACTCCAGTTTGGCGGCGATCTTCTCCTCGCTGACAAATGTGACAGCATGCAGCATGTACTTGAACATCGGAGAGCCAGGGGGTACACCAAGACCTTGGGCAGACGCCACCATCGCCTGGACGTGCTCCGGGTTGGCGCCGAGCAACCGTGGCGTAGAGAGGAACAGCTTGGAAATATCGCAATCACGGAGCCCGCATTTCCGCAGGAACACGACATTGGGCTTGACCACCTTCTCGAGGCTGCATCCCAGGAGACCGGAGCTCTTCTTGAAAAACCTGAAGAGGTTCTCGACGGAGCCGAAGAGCGACACGTAGTAGGGCAGATTGGAGACCACGGACCTGCAGCGGGAGATGGAGCGGCCGAGCGAGACGAAGCGCGC
Organism: Lolium rigidum; assembly: GCF_022539505.1. Classification (NCBI taxonomy): domain Eukaryota; kingdom Viridiplantae; phylum Streptophyta; class Magnoliopsida; order Poales; family Poaceae; genus Lolium; species Lolium rigidum. The sequence goes on from NC_061509.1 coordinate 30,794,950, forward strand.
GATCTCAGCCTGTGCGAGGCCGTGGCCGGCGAGCCCGGCGACGACGGGGGCCAGGGTTTTCTCCACGTTCGCGCAGAGTAACTGCGGGTCCTTGGCGACGACGGAGGCCACGTCGGCGCTCGAGAGGCTGAGGCCGGCGAGGAAGGCGAGGACGGCGTCGGGTTTGGTGGGGGACTTGAGGTGGGAGAGCTTGGCGGAGGCCTTGAGTGCCTGGGCTCGGGTGAGGCCGCAGGTTCCGACGAGGTAGTCCTCCACGGCGAAGCTAGGGTTTGGGGAAACGGCGGGAGCCGCGGCGGAGAACAGGCGGTGGAGAGATGCTATGGGCGAGGTGGAGGGAGAAGAGAGGAGGCGGGTGAGGATGGTGCGTCGTCGGAGCATGGCGGCGCCGCCGCGCCGGCTGGGAGGGAATGGGGAACGATGGCCGGCTGGGGGGGAGAGCGACAGTACGCGAGACTTTATTCGGGAAGATGATCTGCATCAGTGGGCCCCACGCGTCAGTCTAAGTGTTGCCTGCTCTATTGTGACTGGCCCGGCGCGGACTCCACCGACCAAGAGGCGGAGTCCACCGACGAGGAAATCTCCTCCGGGGCCGCGAGGGGGTCTGTCCCGAGGGCTAGACGACGATGAGCTCGAGCGCCATCGCAAGGACGAGGAGGTGAACGACCTCATCCTCGGCACGGGCCTCATCACCAACGCCCAACACCTCGCGAAGGAGTGGCGACGGGAGGCAGAGCTGCAAGCGGCGATGTTTGTCGACATCAGCCCCGACAACAAGTGACCTTGCCGAGGTGATTTATGGTTATATTGTGCCATATGTTACATGTTGAACTGGATTATTGTGCCAGTGACGGAATTGATAATGTTGATTGCTAACTTTTTATCACACCAAAACTTCAATGGTTTTTTTTTCCTTAGAAGTCTTAACTCTTACACTGCTCTATATTCTGCTTCTCTAGTATATTGAGAGATTACCACTTTTTTTCTCCTCCAAGATACTAGCTAGGTTTCCTCCAACAAAAACACAAAAACCAGATGTTAACCTTCTATCATCAAGGCAACTAGCCCAATGGGTATCGCAATATCTTTCTACATTTAAATATCCATTAGCCTTAAACCATAAACCTTTCCCAGAACTTTCTTTTATATAGCTTATATAGCGCAAAATTCGGTTTACTGCCTCTAAACATCCACTTCTTGCACCATGCATGTAGCGACTGACAACATTCATAGCATAGGATATATCAGGTCTTGTGTGATACAGATAAATGAGTCGACCTACAAGCCATTGGTATCTATCTCTATCAACTGGATCTCCTGATTGTGCACACAACTGATGATTTTGCTTAATAGGAGTTGCAGCAGTTCGACACCCAAACATACTAGTCTCATTGAGCGGATCCAATACATATTTTCGCTGAGATAGAATTATACTTTATAGGGTCTTCCAATCTCAATACATGTATGTGACATTTGTTGATGCTCCCGAGTCTAGTATCCAATTTGAACAAAAAAAAATTCATTGAAAGCGGAGCCTTGATTTGAGATACCTTGGATGGGTAGAGGCCCTACTACTGCGAGGGGCATGGGGAGAGATGAGTGTTGGAGTATGTGAATCCCGAGAGAGTGAGTAGGATCTCGTCGGGCATAGAGAAGAATACCAACAAGGGAGCAGCATATTGGCGGCAAGAGGCGAGCAGGTCGCCTTCGAGCAAATAGGAGGTCGTTGCGGGTGCGGAGGGAGCAGAAGTTCGGGTGAAGGGGGCTACAAGGTGATGGAATAAAGGAGCAGCTCACCGGAGGGAGCAGCTCGCCGGCATCCATGGGGACGGGGGTATTTTTGTACGCGTTTTCTAGCCTTATCCTTAAAGGTGAAAAAAAATAATTCGGAATAATCCCGCAAGAGCAAAAAATCAAAGCCAGAAGTAAATTAGGGCAAAAGATAGATGAGGAAGTAAACAAGAGCAAATGGTAGAAGTCCCAAATAAATAGGGGCAAAATGTAAAGTTCCCTATTTAG
>NC_061509.1:30797065-30874475 GCF_022539505.1 Lolium rigidum
TAGAGATCCAGGATCAAGCAGCAGTCAACAAGAACGAGTCGCGTGATGTTGCATTGGTATCTTTTAGGACAAATACAGTGTGCAATTGCAAACACCATTATTTTAAGATAATACACCATTATTTTAAGATAAGCAGACTACATCCCACCTCTTCCTTTAATACTACATCTCACCTGGACTTGCATAATTCAAAAAGAGCAGACCCAAAATAGCATAAAATCACATCAACCAGGATCTACAACAACAAAACTCACTAACTACAACAAATATTGTCAAATCACAGGGAAACAATGAGCCTTTTTATGCATTTCAAGATGGGCAAAAGAATTGATACATCTCCAAAGAATAATATACCACGGTATGGCAGCAAGTACAGACACTATAACAACAACACTTTCTACGACGTAGTCAAGCTTTCCTTCTCTATTACACTAGAATAGACAGATTATCTCTCCTCTATTCTTCTCCAGGTAAAACAAAATAAAAAAAAATTGAGGGTGAACTCGTTTGCACCTTCGAACAATGAATGGGGTAGAGGCGGATTATCTGTACAATGGCATCCAGATGCTGCTTTTTTTCTCACATACAAAAAAAAGGACGCCCGGCTCTTTCTTCTGCTCTAAATAAACATAATGACCAACATATAGCTACAAATACTCAAAAACCAAGACTGTACGTATGTAGTACGCGTCTGGCACACTTCGGTTTTAGCGGTTTTCTCCGAGTTCCATTCAAAATTGGAGATGTCCATCTCTGTGCTGGCAATCACTTGATTCGCTGTGAACAGCTCCTTTCGCATTTTAACTTACTTGCGTTTTGCTGGAAGAACCGCGGTTTACCGAGGTTGTGTGGACTGAATCATGGCGGCCATGACGATCATGCAGACCGTCACATCACCCGTCGCTGTCAGAGCTCAACCTCATGAAGATCCTCTGTCAAACCATTGAACTGCACAGATGAGTTGCTGTTGGAACGACTATGCGAGGGTCTGCCAGGCATGAGCGGCGAAGGCACCATCGGTCCTTCAGGTGATCTAGCGCCTGCCGTAGCACTAAATTGGTCAGAGTATGTTCCACTCCATGATGCTGCCCGCGATCTTGGTGTCAATGAGCTGTTGTTACTTCCTGGGGACATCCAGGGTGCCTGGTTTGGATTAGGAATGTTGTCCATGCTGGGATACCGCTGAATGGTAGATGACATTGGTGCTGAAAATTGTGCTGTTGGTGGGGGTGATGAAAATGATGTTCCTGCTGGGGGTGAGGATGAACTCTCATCCTGGTGGAAGGTTTCACCACGTGTCTCTGCTGATTGGCTCAGCATCTGCTCGGAAGGAGCAGCGGCTGCAGTTGGCACGAAGAACCTGGCACCAGTTGGTGGTGTCACAGATGCAGCAGCCGGTTTGTTGTAAGACTGGGCTGCTCCGGTTGCACCAGCCTTATTGAATGTGTCCACATATCTATAAAAAATGAAAAAATACTTAAGTTATCTTGTTGAGAGCAAAATTCTAAAAAGTACCAAAAGCAAATGTCGTCAGTACTAAAATACCTGGACCGAACACCCATTCGTCCACGAGCAGAGAACTGGTTCTGGCTGGGTGGAATTGGTGGCATTCCCAAACCATGATCTAAATGTTTCGGAGATCTACGTTCTGCCACTCCATTAGGAGTATGGATTCCACTAGCAGGGCCATTTAAGTTATAGTCTGGCATGCCATTCTGATATGAGGAGGATTTGGTTGGAGGTGGAGGGAGAGGAGGCTCCTCGGCAGGAATCTCAGCACCTTCCTCTACCCATCGCTTCAGCTTTTCGTCATAGTAAAACTTGTTCTGCTGCCCTAATTTTGCCTTCAGAACATAATACGATCTTAGCATTAGTATTGCTATAAGAGTGAGACAAAATGAACAAAGTAGTGGAGATACTCCGATTTCATAACTCCAGAAGTACCTGGCGTGATTTTGAAACGAATCCCATTGTCTTCTGCAGCGTGGAGCCAATCCAACCAAATCGTGAACTACCTGATCCTGATGCACTGCTCTGCGTGTTATCCGTTCGCGCACCCTAATAGAATTATTCAATACAAAGTTAGAAGATAATATTAAAAGATCTTCCTCGCAAAACGTCCACTAATAACACTACTACCTCTCTCTTGCTCTATAGAGGACATATATACCTGTTTCGGTGTTTTGCCGAAGTCTGGTTCAGAAACACTTCTGTTGTGTGCGATCTTCCTGCTAGCGCCACCATTATTCTCTGCCATCTCACTTATTGAATGCACTGAAGGGGATGCAACTAATGATGACATGGTCATTACTGATTGGCTGTTTACAAATTTTGCAGCTGCAGGTGCTGGATAGATCTCCCTATCACCAACAGTGCTCTGTGGCACTGGTGGAAGTGGCGCAGACGGTGTGCCCATCATGCGGGAAATAGATTTATCAAGCGAGGTGAATAGCTTTCCAACTAGTTTTGCAGGGGCTAGATTCGTTCCGTACCCACCCTAAAGAACAAAAGTAAAGCAAGTGGGTTAATTATTAACAAATGGAAGGCAAACCTCAGCTACAATGCAGAACAGGATTCCTAGTAGAGCAGAATCAACTACTATTATAATTATGTATGGTTTTACCTGCTGGTGAGTTCGTATCCTGTCCTCCAGAGAGGAAAATAATTGTTTCCATGCTTCCAATTCTGGAGCACGGCCAGAAGCTTTCAGCACCTTCATAGAAGCTTGGCAATACCTTGAAAACGTGATTTAATTGGGTCATACTGCGCAACACAGAGTCTAGGGAAAATGCTTAGTCATTCTCTAACCATCACAAGGCAATAACCTACCTCAAGGAGTCAGCGAGCCTTCCCACTTCCGCAAGCATGTATGCATATATTAGCTTATATGGCTGAAAGGGTAGGAGGATATACTGAGAATTGCCAAGAACCTTTGTATACTCATAAACCTCTGTCCTCTGTAATTGCATTTCCAAAATATTAGTCCGGAGCAGTGAATGGCAGAAAAAAAAAACAAGTAATGGGCTACGCAAGATTGCCTATGTATCCACATAATGGTTGTTTAGAAAGTTTTGAAGTAAACTTGCAATAAGCTTGAATTTTGCAGGTAATAAGAAAGTTGTAGGAGACCTGAATGGCTTCAGGGCTGGCAAATGTTCGAGGACATTTCAAGTGGTCTGCACCAATGAGACATAACCGAGCACTTTCAGAGTACGGGTCAATATTTAGTTCAGCAACTAAGTAGCATGAATGAGCAGCTGCAACCTGTATCAAGTAGCTCCGTAAGATACTTGATCACAAAAGGTTAAGAGCAAATATATTTGCAAATATGTATCATACAAACCTCATTTCTCTCTTTCCAAAGGCAATCTCCAAGATGGGTAATGACTAGGTCATCACTTTTTGTCCTATTTGCAGTTATAATAGCCAAATTCTCTTCCCAGTCATCCAACATAGCATTAGGACTAGGCTGTCCCACAGAAATACAAGTCATGAACTCAGTTACGAATTAGGCAGAAAATCAGGAAATGATAAAAACTGGACAAACTGGCACATGCAATGCTAGTAAAAAAGATAACAATTCCTAAGCAACTTTCAGAACTCATGACACTGCAGTAATCAATAAATTTCACTGCAGTAACCAACGAAGCACCAGCTCTAAGAAAAATAATTGACAAATAACCATACATACCTGACAGAATGACTTAATACAACTAGTTAGTCTCTTCTACGGCACTAAAGTATGAGTAGAGAGACAGTATTGCTATAACTCCACTCTTGATTTCCTCAATGAGTAAAGATTGTAAAACTAGATCTTCCTAAGATAATGAGCTAATATCTGAAATGGAGGTTGTATATTATATTACATAATACTATGAGACAGACAAGGCCTGTACAGAAAGGGCAAGGGCGACTCTTTGCTATTGCAACCTATACAATAATCATTAACTGTTGAAAATAGTAATGCATTTCGCAAGTGAAGAAAATGATTAACTAAGTAAGTACCTGCACAGGCTGTTGGGATGCACCCTGTGTATCATAGTTGGTGTTTTCTACATTAAAAACATCTGCAGGTTGACCGGCAATGAGAAGGCACAATGTTCGCAAAGGTGACCCAGATATAAAGTGGCAGTGAGCCATTTTCTTCACGGTATCCACGTAGAACTGCACCACCAGTCAAATGAAGGATTAAGAAAACTGATTAGTGAAACCAAAAACCTCAATAGTTAGATCAAGTGAACTGTTACAAACAAAAGAAAGAACTTCAATTAATTTTAAACATACCTGATCACCAAGTTGTAAAGCAAGTATGACTGCGGGTCCCCACAATTGACCTTCCTGAGCACACAGAAGAGCCTCTTTTCTTCTTCCAGATACTAGAAGATTTTGGACCTCTTGTGCAACAGCCTACAAGCAAAGCATTTGCCTCAACTGGGGGACACTTGGCTAAATATGGCATGACACAGAATATACAAAATACCTGCATCTGACTTTCAGAGGGGATATTTTTCATGAAACGAACACTGGATCCAAAATCCCCCATATGAGCATTACTTCTCTTGCAAGATGAAAAAAGCTTAGTTACTGCCATCTCTGGACCATCTGTATCCTATTTCCAAGAATTCAAATGAGAATCAGAGGTGCAAAGGTTACATAAATTGTGCTAAAAAAAGATCTGTCTAATTCATGTTACTCAACGCAAGAAAAAAAAATGATGTTTTGCAAGGTTCCACCTGATACTGCTATAAGATAAGGTAGACATTCAGTTGATTTCTAGAACGTAATATCAATCTATGATTTGAGATGCTAGTCCTTGGATTGATCAACTTATGCCGCTAATCGTCCGCGCGCAAGTACTTTCGTTCCGGCACAAAAAGATAACGCACAAATTGAATTGATCCCAGATGAAGATGTAGGGCACGCGCGCTGCTTCATAGAAGCCAACTCAATAATGTTCTTAATCCGTGGAAGGAACCATTCTAAACTGTAGCCTAAATAAGGACCGTGAAACAGGTAGAAACCGGTAGCCAGTAGGTACAGCACAACAGAGGGAAATGTAGAATCACACCCTACAATATGGCCAGGCAATAATACCAAGCAGAATTAAAAAATGCAAGCCTGAGGCATCTATCATGACCATTCAAAGGTGTACTTTTATGTAATTGTTCCTATCAAAAGTATTAGTTCAACACAAGGGTTGATTAAGTATAACATGCATTAGGGCCATGTTCCTTCTGATGAAAGTTGCAAATGAACAATTACAAAAAGTAATAGTACAACTATAACTACAACTAAATAAAGCATGTAAGAATGAAAGTACCTCTTGCGATGGGTCAGATCCAAAAGGTGCACGTAGTTTTCCATAGTGCTGACACAGTATCTTCAGCAACGAAATAAGCAACCTGCGAGGATCACCTCTCTCGTATTCACTGGTAGAAGATTCATACCATGTAATCATCTCATCAAGCCATTTGTTTACATCCTTTGTTGCAGCACTTCCACCAACAAGAGGACCAGGAACAGGTTGACGGCATAAAACACGGAAGTAACTAAGTGCACTGCCATCAGTGATCCTTGAAGCATCAGCTTTATCCCCAACAACCTCTGATAAATTGAGAAGCGACACTGTTCCACTAGAACTCCCCTTAAATTGCCGAAACAATTGTTTTAGTTACTTTGAAACAACATTTATGATTTCTATTGGTTATGAAAATATATTGCATGGAAGATATAAGCATACCTGATTTGCACTGTTAAAATTTGTGGCCATTGAGCTTGTTTCTTTCATAACTATAAGCTTCCCTCCAAACCCAAAAGCAACAAGAGCATGAGGCGGGCGTCCAGCCGATGACATCGCTTCTTGCGGAGAGTAACCAAATTGCATTGGTGAAGCATTTGTCCCATTAAATTGTTGCTGAGAGAAGTTCATGGAGTTGTCAGTACCGAGATAGCTGTTAGACAAGTGTGCTTGAGTGTTTGCACGAGCTTGGTTCTGGCTGTTGTACATACTCCCCATGGGAACAAAGCCTTGTGTATTGATGACACCATTGGCAGCACCGTAACCCTGTTTTGTAGAAGTTTCAAATCCCATGTAACTAGACTGGTGGTCTGTAGAAGGTTGGGATCCCATGTAACCAGCCTGTTGATCTGTAGAAGGTTGGGATCCCATGTAACCAGCCTGTTGACCTGTAGAAGGTTGGGATCCCATGTAGCCAGCCTGGTGACCTGAGGACGGTTCAAATCCCTTAGTATGATGGTCTGTACCAGCCTGATTAATCGTGGATGGAGTGAATCCCTTGTAAGCAGTGGAAGGCGCAAAACCCTTGTTCTCACCCAGGTGGTGACCAGTGGAAGGTTCGAATGCCTTGAAACTGCCCTGATTGCCTGTGGATGACTGGGACACCTTTTGACTGGGCTGGTAAACCGTAGAAGGTTCGAATCCCTTGTAACTGGCTTGTTGACTATCAATTGTGCTGTAGTCATTCTGAAGGCTACCATAATGACTTGTAGAAGTTTCAGCTGTGCTAAAAGCAACCTGAGGATTCGTGGAGGAACTGAAAGATTCAGCCTGTGCATGCTCATCAGAACCATAGAAACTACCTGCCAGGCTATTGGTGACACTTCCAGGCTGCACACTGTTAGCAAACGCATCCGGCTGCCACTGGTTCTGAGGGCAATAGCTATTTGTGAAACCGTTCTGCTGGGCCACCTGACTGTGGACAGCTAAATCCTTGGTCTGTTTAGCATTATAATTTACCCCATCAGAAGGTGCAATACCGCCATGGTTTGCGCCATCCTGAACAGCACTAGAAGCATTTACCTGCGTGACGATGGCCTGCTGGTACGACTCGAGCGATTGCCACTCCTGCGTGTTGGTATCGAAGTACCACCCCGGGTACTCCGCGTAGAACAGCATGTTGGCCGGGTACTCTGAAGCGCCTGCCGCGGCGGTGGTGCTCTCCTCTGCAATCGTCTCCAGCGCCGCTTGCGCTGAATTCTGCAAGTACGAAACACCATACTGCTGCACATTCTCACTACCGCTGTCCACCTGAGCAGCAGCATACCCAGCCACCTGAGCAGCGTCAACCTGGTACCACTGCTGTGTCGCGTCGTCGAACTTCCACCCAGGGTACATGCTCTCCAAATACCTGGGATCCGTGGAGTCCACGGCGGCGCCACTACCGAGCTGCGCACCCGTGGTGGTCTGATCCAAGCTCGAGCTTCCCCCGAAAAAGTCCTGATCGGTCACCTCAGCAGCCAAGCTCTGGCTCCCGCCGGAGAAGCCGTGATCCGATGCCCCCACGCTCGCCGCAACGGGGCTCCCCAAGCTCTTGTTCCCGCCGGAGAAGGCATGATCCACGGTCCCGGCGCCGGAGCTCTGGTTCGCGCCGCCGAGGAACGCCTCTGCCTCGTCCGCGCCTCCCGACAGATCACTGAACGGATCGAACCCGCCGTCGTCGCCCCCGAAGGAGGCCCACTGCACCTGCTTGACCGTGGTGTGCACGCCGCTGGCGCTCCTCCCCGACCCCTCCGGAGCCGCCCGCGGGGCCACGGCCTCCCCCGCCGACGCCGACGGCCCGGGCTCGTCGCCGTCCGCTAGGCCGAGGCCGGAGACGCCCCGAACCAGCTCCTCAACCCCCGGCAGTGCCGCGCGCTCCTGCCCCGCCTTGGCTGGCACAGGCACAGGCAGTGGCGCGGGCGTGCCGTCGTCGTCGTCGTCCACGAGCTTGTCGAAGAAGTCGGCGTCGGTGAGGTCGTCGGCGGCGGCGGCCATCTCCTCCGCCTCCCGCCTCCCGGTCGGCGGGGATCGGGGGAGATCTCGGGGCGGGGAGGGCGGATCTAGGGTTTGGCGCTCGGCGGAATGGCTCGCCGGCGGCGGGCGGATCGGGGGGAGATTCTTGGTCGCTCGCGGCGGGCGGTTGCGCAGGCGGGCAGGCTCACGACATCACAGCCGACGTCGCGTCATGGCACCGCCCATTTCTCCCTTTGTCTCCCCTCCTGCTCCGACCTTCCCATGTATGTTTCCCCTTTTCCGCCTATTTCTTTTCTCATTTCATTACTTGCTTTTTTTTCTCATTTCATTACTTGCTTCGAAATCCTTGATGATTACTTTTTTGGTGTTGACAATTCCCATGAGAATGTTCTTCTCTTGCCCTTTTTTTGCATCATCATCCAGATATGGCACTTAATACTACATGTTACAAAATGTTTTATTACAATTTAGGGTTACTTGTCTAAGTTGGAGTAAAATGTTTCCATGGCGCCAAAAATTCGATGGAAAATACTACTACATCTGTTCATAAAAGGATATCACAAGTTCGTCTAGATCTAGATGTGTCTATACACTTTGTGGTGTACACATATATCTGAATTTATAAAATTCTTATACATCCTTTTATGGCCAGAGGGAGTAGACCAAACTCAATGGATGCAACGAGGTGGCGGTGACCTCAGTATTTGTTGACGCCAATATTTAGCTTACTATTTATGCTCTCCGGTTTTTTCTATTGTTTGAATTCTTTTTGGCATGAATATGGGTTCTCATTCAGTTATGTCTCATTATTTATTTATTTTACTCATGAAATGCTTATAGTTCGATTAAAAATGTGACAAGAACATGAAAATTTCATACGGCGGAGACAAATGACATCCACTAGACGTTTATGGGTCATCACTTCACTACATAATAATTTCTCCCTCCGTTCCTTAAAACATGGCCTATATAAGTTTTTTCCAAAAGTCAAAGGGTGTAAAACTTTGACCATGGTTTTAGAAGAAAACAATCAACAAGTAAAATACTATCTAGATATTGGTATTACATGAAATTATATTGCATTATGTGTCCAACGGCACCGGTTTGCTATTATAGATGTTAATGTCTTTTTCTAAAAACTTGGCCAGACTTACATTGTTTATTTTTAAAAAAAAAGTATATGCCTTCTTTTCAGGAATAGAGATAGTACAGGTATGCGACTGGATTTTCCATGCTATCCACCCCAAACGAGAGGCAGCGTCGGCAAATTTGGTTGTACCTTCTGCGGATATTTTCAGGATTGGGTCTTGGCTGTAATTTAGCTTTGTCTTAGGTTTGTTTCTGTGTATGTGGATCTATTTATCCTTTATGTAATTATATCGGATGTTCTTGTTATCTAATAGCTAGGAGTCTTAAAAACAACAAAATCTTTTTTCTATGTTCTTTTTTCCTATGACGCCTTTGAAAAAACTGAGGTAATATTGACTTATTGTACGTATTCCAATATATTATTATACCATTGGTCTAAATGAATTGTAAAAATTCCGCCACACGGCAGCTTCTTTGTGTATTATACTGCGCTACAATATGTTTTTGATGTTTGGGTATTGTACCTTGACATACGCCAGTCATATGGAAATGTCTTCAAACATCAGCTACTACTCATCCTACAACTATGGATGACGGGGTAGGGTAAAAGTTGGACAAAAAAGGTTAAATTTCTCTCCAAACAAATTGTGTGCAACATATATAGCTAGGCATTTTCTTTCCAGGTGAGAGGACCAGAAAACAGCCCAATCATTTTTGTTCTCTTTTCTTCTTTAGAAATTTTTGGTGAGGATTTTGTTTTAATTACAACCACGGACGCTACCAACCACTCACCCACTAACACATGCTAGTATGTGTATTACCACATGCCTAGCTAGTTAAGAGTTGTCTGGTTACCAACATGCACAACCACATAAATAAAGTAAGCTAGAAAATAAGGCTTAACAAGAAATATATTCCCAGACACTGCTCTTCCTTCTCAGAGTATTTGCATCACATGATGCTGAGTTGACGGTGACGAAAAAAGATAGTTTAATGTAAACTACAAGCAAACGCTTGGATCAGAGTTACTCCTCATTTGTCAACCAAGTGGTGGCTTAAAAGGGATTTTACTCCAGAAAAATGTTACTACTTCAGACAGCAAGAGATTGTAAAGGTCAATCAGGACACCCATGGAAATTCGAGAAATCTAAAATATAGTTGCTGGCAAGACTGACAGATCATGTAGGCAAAGGAGTAAGCATATGAACAGTTGTTAAGTAGATTCAGAAAATGAAGAATAAGCACGCGGTGGTTCCTTAACGCATGCTCCACGTGATCCAATGAATCAAATTCTCCTACGGTTATTGACCCTTGGTTTCTTGGATGTAGCAGCAGTACTGGAAGTATCACCGCCGGACTGTATCTGGTATTTTGAAAATGGAACTTTTAGCTTTACTTATGTGGCTGCTACATGGAAGATGGTAGATACAAAAATACTTAGGTCGTGTTAACTTTTCTTAGGCATGAGCACTCAGGTCTGCTTTCCCCTTCCCTCCTCTCTCCCCAAGTAAGACGCAAGGGTGAAGCTTCGTCTCCCTCCTTCCACCGCTCGTGACGAACCTGCGGGTTCTCCTCTCCTCCGCCGGCTGCTTTGGTGGCGGGAGGGATGGGGAACCCCGGTGTTTCGTCGTGGGTTTGTAGATAGGTTAGGGTTAGGTCTTCCTGACGGCGCACCGTTGATGGTGGCGGCGGTGCCAAGCCAGCGAGTAAGTTTGCCTTCTCCCCCCCCCTCCCCCATCTCGACGGCGATGTCCAGGGGTCGGTATGCAGGGAACTTCGGCGAGGCAGCGGCGGCGATGTTCCCATGCACTTTTGTTCCCCAGTCTCGTCTCCGTCGCATCGATGCAGAAGACGAGCGGAATAATAGTTCGTGTATTGCTTTGGTAGTTCGGATTACAATATATAGCAGGGGAGATCGTGGTGCCTAGAGAATAGCTGGACTATGCTAAACCTGAAGACTAGGTCTAACAGTTACAGTTAACGGATACAACATATGGTTCAACACCCCCCCGCAGTCTGAACGGGATCAGAGATGACATTCAGACTGGAGCGAAATTCTTGAAAGAGTGAAGTGGGCAGTCCCTTGGTGAATATGTCGGCATACTGGGAGCTCGTGGGCACATGCAGGACTCGCGCTTCACCAAGTTGCACTCGATCTCGGACAAAATGGAGGTTTATCTCCACGTGCTTCGTCCTTTGATGCTGCACCGGATTAGATGACAAGTACACTGCAGAGACATTGTCACAATACACCAGTGTAGCCCTCGTAGGTGGATGATGGAGCTCGTGAAGTAGCTTCCGAAGCCAACAGGACTCAGCAACACAATTGGCAACCGCGCGATATTCTGCTTCAGCACTTGAACGGGAGACAGTGGGCTGCCGTTTGGAGGACCAAGAGATCAGGTTGGTGCCAAGAAATACTCCAAAACCTGACGTAGATTTCCGCGTATCAGGGCAGCCTGCCCAATCCGCATCCGAATAGGCCACCAGGTCATGTGTGGAGGCTCGGTACAGCTGAAGACCAAGGTGAGATGTCCCTTTGATGTAGCGAAGGATGCGTTTGATCAGCTGAAAATGAGCATCGGTGGGAGCATGCATGAACAAACAAACTTGTTGTACGGCATAAGCAAGGTCTGGCCGAGTGAGTGTCAGGTATTGGAGCGCACCGGCGAGGCTTCGATATAGCGACGGATCAGAGAAAGGAGCCCCGCTTGTCAGCGACAATTTGGAAGTGGTGTCCACCGGAGTGGAGATGGAGTGACAGTCAAGCATGCCGGCCCGATCAAGAAGTTCTAAGGCGTATTGTTGTTGGCTGAGGAATAAGCCGCGCGAGTTGCGTTGCACGTTGATGCCGAGGAAGTGATGGATGTCACCGAGATCACTCATGGAGAATTCTTGGCTGAGGGAGCGGATGGTTCCAGTGAGGAGGGTGGGTGTGTTGGCAGTCAAAATGATGTCGTCGACATATAATAAGAGATAGGCAGTGTGGGAACCATGTTTGTAGATGAACAAAGAGGTGTCGCTTTTTGATGGATGGAAGCCAAGAGTCTGGAGGAAAGTGGTGAAGCGAACGAACCAGGTCCTTGGAGCTTGTTTGAGTCCATACAGGGACTTTTTGAGGCGACATACGTGATCCGGGTGTGTGGAGTCGACAAACCCAGATGGTTGCTGACAATAGACCGTCTCGGCAAGCTCGCCATGAAGAAAGGCGTTCTTGACATCCATTTGATGAATGGGCCAAGAGTGAGTGGTGGCAATACTGAGAACAACTCGGATGGTCGCCGGTTTGACAACCGGACTGAAAGTCTCGCCATAATCAACTCCAGGCTGTTGAGTGAATCCACGCATGACCCAGCGAGCTTTGTATCGTGCCAATGTACCATCCGGATGGAGCTTGTGCCGAAAAATCCATTTCCCTGTAACAAAGTTGACACCTGCAGGACGAGGCACTAAAGACCAAGTATCATTCCTGATTAAGGCATTAAATTCATCTAACATAGCATCGTGCCAATGGGGGTCCTTAAGAGCTGTACGGTACGAGGATGGGAGAGGGGAAATGGTTGTGGAGACAGTAAGGTCAAAATGCTGCTTAGGCATGGAAAATCCGGATTTGGCACGAGTTGTCATTCTGTGTGTGTTATGGGGTGCATCTACTGGTTTGGCTTTTGGTGGTAGGGCCGGCTGAGGTGGCAAGCTGCGACTGGGCGAGTGGCCGGGAAAAGGCGCGGTCAGGTGGGGGGCAGAGCGTGCGGGTGTGGAGCACGAGGAAGATGCCGTGGGCCAGGAGGGAGGCGAGGGTAGGGCGCGGTCAGGGGAGCAGGGCGGCGGATTCGAGATGGATCCGGGCGTGCACGGATTGGACGATGGGGGTGAGGTGGCGAGTGCTGGTTGGGCGTTGGGGAGAATAAGGTAGGTGGGATCTGGTGGGGCGGGATCGGCCGGTGGGTGGGGATGGGATCGGGTATGGCTGGTAGATCCGTGACCGACGGTGAGGCTGGGGCATAAGGAAAACAGGCTTCATTAAAAATGACGTGGCGAGAAGTGTAGACTTTGCGACTGGAGAGATCGAGACACCGATACCCTTTATGTTCACGAGGATACCCTATAAAAATGCAGCGAGAGGATCGTGGGGAAAGCTTGTGTGGCGTCGTGGCATAGGAGTTGGGGAAGCACTCGCATCCAAAAGTGCGAATGTGATCATACGTGGGTTGAACGCCGAGCAAGAGAAAATGTGGGGTCAAGTTGGAGATGGCTCGGGAGGGACGAATGTTGAGGAGGTAGGTTGCGGTGTGAAGGGCCTCGGCCCAAAAGGGTGGGGGTAGATGACTTTGAAATAGCAAGGTACGGACAATGTTGTTTGTGGTGCGAATGAGGCGTTCGGCGCGACCATTTTGAGGGGAAGTATGGGGGCAGGATAGGCGGAGAGAGATACCATGGGTGAAAAAATAGGAGCGGAGAGAGGTGTTGAGAAATTCGCCGCCGTTGTCGCATTGCATACATTTGATGATTTTGTTGAATTGGGTGGATACAAATTGGAAAAAGCGTTGGATGACGTCGGAGGTGTCACTTTTATTACGAAGAGGGAAGGACCAGGAGTAGTGGGAGTAGTCATCAAGGATGATAAGATAGTATTTGTATCCGGAGAAGCTAGAGACAGGTGAGGTCCATAGATCGCAGTGAATAAGGTCGAAGGAAGTCGTAGCACGCGAATGAGAGACAGCAAACGGTAATCTAGCTTGTTTACCAAATTGACATGCATGACAAAATGAAATTTATTGATGGTCGAGTTACATTGAGAGAGGAAATCTAATGGAAAATGAGAAAGAGCTTGTGAACTAGGGTGCCCCAAACGCCGGTGCCAAAGGTCGCCGGTGACGGAGAGCGCCGAGGGTTGGGGGCCGCCATTATTTCCGAAGAAAGGGTATAAATCACCAGAGCTGTTGGACCGCATGAGTAGAGTCTTGGTTGCTAGATCCTTCAAAGAAAAACCATAAGGGTCAAACTCCACAGAGCAGAAATTATCACGAGAAAATTGACGGGTACTAATGAGGTTTTTGACGAGTTGTGGAGCGACTAAGACATTGTGGAGGTGGAAGGGACGGGAGGTGAGTCTAGCAGTACCAGTAGCAGCGATGGGGAGACGAGAACCATTGCCAACGATTATATGTTGAGAGTTAAGCCCTAAGGAGGAACGAGACGAAGTCAAGGTACCTGGGTCGCTGGTGACGTGGGAGGAAGCTCCGGAGTCCATGATCCAGTCTCCGCCGTACGGAGAGAAGGCCGAACCGTAGCTTGGCGCTTGCTGGTACAGGGTGTGGTGATCCCAAGACGGAGAGGGCTGCTGCGGTGCGAAGACGGTGGTGTCGGCGTGGGAGGCAGGAGCAGGAGCCATGTCTGGAGCAGGCAGTATGGCGGGGTACACCTGGGTCGGCGCGCCGGGGCGGCTGCCAAGGACACCATGCGCGTTGGGCGCGATCCATGGAACGCGCGCAGGTGGGAAGGGCATGCTCATGGGAGCGAAGTAGCCCATCCATGGTTGCTGGCGACCACCCATCGAGTCGCCGTACCCGCGATTTCCATCGTGTTGACCGCGTCCGCGTCCGTAAGCGGTTCCGGTGTACGTGGGAGCGCCGCCACCTGCACCGCGACCGGCGTTGCCCTGGCCTCGTCCTTGGTAGCCGGGGATAGGATTCTTCCCCCTGTAGTTAGGAGAGACACCGGGCGGGCGCTGCTGGTTGCCGTTGATGCCCGATGGTCCGCCCCCACCGGTGCCAGCGGACGGAGCGCGGTCACCGCGCTGGGCGACCATGACCTGGGCGCCTTCCTGCCGCTGATCGGAGGCGTCAGAGACCTCAGCAAGCTGGAGACGAGAGCAGGCGTCGGAGAAGGACGGAAGGATCGGCGCGTTCTTGAGGATCTCGGTCTGCAGCTTGAAGCTTTTGTGCGAGGCCGTCGAGAAAGGCCAGCGTGAGGTCGCTTTCGTCAACTGGCCGACCGATCGCGGCCAGATCGTCGGCGAGACCTTGAAGTTTGCTGGCGTAGTCAGACACGGAGAGGTCGCCGCGCGGACAGTTGTGGAAGGCCTTGCTGAGGTAGAGGTACCGGGAGGCACCGTGGTCGAGGAAGAACCGGCGCAGGCGTGTCCATGTCGTGCCCGCGCGCCCGTCGGTGCCCTGGACAAGGCGATGTAGATCGTCGCTCAAGGTGGAGAGAAACCACAGAGAGATGTGGATGTCGACCGCCTGCCAGGTGTCGTCTGGGTCCGCCGGAGCAGCACCCTCGGTGATGTGATCGGTAGCCTTGTACATGGTGAGGAGCGACACGATAATCTGACGCCACTTGGAGTAATTGGCCCCGGCGGTGTTGACCTGAAACTTGATGTAATCGGTTATATGGACGCCGAGAAGGGGGTGGGAAGTGGGCGGGCGGAAGCCGATGTAGGGCATGGCGGCGAAGCCGGGCATGGGTGGCGCAGACGTGACGACGGAGAGAGAGTCAGAGAGGACGCCGAGATTGAAGGCGTCGGAGGCCGACGGTGTTTCTGGAGCTCGAGGCATCACAGGCCGCTGGTGGATCGGAGTGTGTAGGTTGGGATCAATGGGATTGATTGGAGGGGAGGAGGTGGGCAGCAATGGGGTTGAAGAGGAAGTTGTGGCCGTGGTGGTGGGGGTGGTTTCGGCCATTGCTGAGCACTAGCTCTGATACCAAGAAGACGAGCGGAATAATAGTTCGTGTATTGCTTTGGTAGTTCGGATTACAATATATAGCAGGGGAGATCGTGGTGCCTAGAGAATAGCTGGACTATGCTAAACCTGAAGACTAGGTCTAACAGTTACAGTTAACGGATACAACATATGGTTCAACAGATGCAACCTTCAGCATCGACGGGAGTCTCGTGGGAAGCTGTATTGGAGGCCTTCGCTGCATCTGTGGCGGCAAGGCTCGGAGTGCGGAGCTTCTGGAACGAGGTATGAGGTTGCTGGAAGGCGTCTCTGCCCCTCTTCCTCGACTCTGTCAAAGGAAGCTGGCAGTGCTGAGATCCGAGCGGCACTGGGATTCTTCCCGACCGACGCTCCCCATCGGCAATGGTCCCGTCATTCACGATGGGCTACTTGTGTGGCTCACAAAGGAGGTGATCTGCGAGGGTGCTGTCTCGAAGCTTGGGATCTTGGTTCGATGATGATATGCTCTCCGGTCGGCTTCTAGGCAGCGGCTATTTTTCAGATCGTCAAGTGGTAGTAAAAAAAGCTCTATTTTTCAGATCGTCAAGTGGTAGTAAAAAAAAGCTCATTGCTTTCCTGTGATTTGACAATATTTCTTGTAGTTAGTGAGTTTTGTTGTTGTAGATCCTGGTTGATGTGATTTTATGCTATTTCCGGTCTGCTCTTTTTGAATTATGCAAGCGAGGTGAGATGTAGTATTAAAGGAAGAGGTGGGATGTATTTTGTGTCTGCTAATAATGGTGTTTGTAATTGCACACTATATTTGTCCTAAAAGATACCAATGCGAGATCACGCGACTTGTTCTTGTTGATTGCTGTTTGATCCTGGATCTCTACAAAATAGGGAATTTTACTTTTTGCCCCTATTTTTTTGGGACTTCTACTTCTTTATCTATCTTTTGCCCTAATTTATTTTTGGCTTTGATCTTTTGCCTTTGCAGGATTATTCTGAATTATTTTCTTCAGCTTTAAGGATAAGGCTAGAAACGCGTACTCATATGCCTGGCGAGCTGCTCCCTCTGCACCCGTATCGACCTCCTATTTGCTCGCAGGCGACCTGCCTGCCTCTTGCCGCCAATTTGTCGCCCCCTCGTTGGTATTCTTCTCTATTTCTGGCGATATCCTACTCACTCTCTCAGGAATCACATACTCCGATGCTCATCTCTCCCCATGCCCCTCGCAGTAGCAGGGACTCTACCCATCCCCGGTGGACTCCTCGTTCGGCTCAAGCGATGCTAGGCGAGTGATTTGGTGAATCTAGCTCAAGGTGAAAAAGGTATCTCAAGTCAAGGCTCCGCTTTCAATGATTTTTTTGTGTTCAAATTGGATACTAGACTCGGGAGCATCGAACACGTACATATATTGAGATTGCAAGACCCTATAAAGGAATAGTTCTATCTCAGCCAAATTATGTATTGGATCTGCTTAATGAGATTAGTATGTTTGGGTGTCGAACTACTGTGTAACACCCCACTTTTTGCAACCTTGATTATTTGTTCATGTTGTAAAAATTAGGGGGAACAAAAACTTTTTCTTTAGACTAATTAAGATGAATTGCCTTGATCTGTTTGTTATGATGAATTGCCTTGATCTGTTGGTAGATGAATTGTCTTGATTTGCTTGTTGAGTATTGTCTTGAGCTACCTCATAGAACAACACCCCTAGTGGTTAAACAAGCAACTCACCAAATAAAACACAGGTGTGGCTTAGGAAGAATTGTTTTCCTACATCAAACCTCTCTCCTGATGGCAACATGAGTGTGCCATCTTGTTATTCTCTTTGTGTTAATCTAGCTCAAAATCATCCTTAATTCAAAACTTGGGATCATCTACCCCTTTGCTACATCTTTCTCTTATACCCAATCATCATGGTTGTTTTTGAAGCCAAGTCAACCATCTGTTTTGGTAGTCTTAAAAGTTCCAGACTTTGGCAATGGATATCTAAACAACCCTCAACTGTCATTGGTAATCTCAATACATGGATCCCATCTGTGCAATACCCTCTTCAACCTCCATGTCTTGCATGTCTCAGACTATCCTTGCAGCACATATATCCAACTCAATCTTATATCCTATCCAATGATTCAACACTAGATCACCTCCTTCACTTTTACCTCTTGTTTTTATTCAAAGTTTAATCTTCACAAAACCAAGAGCGGGAATGATGGGTACATTTTGTAGCCACGATCTACCCTTGAGAACACTTCTTCCTAAATTAGTTATCTCTCTCAAAAATCCTATTGATTTTCCTTCTCTAGTTTTGATCTCAAAACTACTTCTAATTTTATTAAATCTTTTCAAGATATTTCTTCAAAGGAAACAAAGAACTGAAATGGGTTTGGTTTCTCATCCCATTTCTATCAAGCACTGATTTCTAAAACATTATTTTCTATCTTGCCTTCTTTTCAGCAAAAGGCTTGTTTATGATACCTACACCATTTCTTGTTTCCCTCTTGCTTATTTTTACATTGGAGAAAAACTCTACTTTACTAGAGAAAGTAAGTAGAATATTTTGAACCCCTATGTTCCAACTAGTTTTATCTCAACACTTTCAAATTTCATTCCACTTGAGTTCATTCCCAATTGTCCCTAGACAATTGAGGTGTTTCAAATACTTTTCCAATAAGTTCTATTTCAAATGACAACTCTTGCACATCTTGAGTACATCTCTGATCTACCCCATAATGTTCCTTCATCCTCCAAGTCTTGATCAAATGGATGATCATTTGATACTTTCAAATCACTCCCAATTGACCTCTCATTTGTAGAGCAATTTATATTCTTTTCCATCATCACCTTGACCTCATGAATTCATAATTTATGTCACCATATTCATCCTTGTGAGTATATGGTTATCTCACTCACCATCTCTCTTAAAATTGCTCTACCATTGCCCAAACCACTATCACCACCCCATCTACCTTAACATGCTCATGCATTGTTGCATGTGGTCGATTCCAATCCTTCCAAATGTAAATTCAAATGAAAACTTATAATCATCAACTATACCTTTGATCTACTTCCATCTTATGCTTGTCATAACCAAAGTGGTAGAAATTATCCTCATAGTACTTAACACCTCACACTTCTTTTTATCTATATGTGCCTATTCCTATTCTTATCATCATCAAAGTCACTCATTGACATTATCTCCTCAACATCATGCCTATATCTATTCACATGGATGTTGTGCCTCTCCCTCACATTGTTCACTTGTGTTTGGCAAGAACGGAGCCGGCCAACTTGTGTATGCATGGCAATTTCGGCCAGCCATGCCTCCCCATTTTTCTTCCTCTACAAGACTTGCCTCCCACCTAACTCAATCACTAAATGGGCAGCCACCCACCATAGCCAATCAATGAGGAGGCAGCCAACCATCCTCCCTCTATAAAAGAGGCTTGGCCGGCCACCTCCTCCCCATTTGCTCACATTTTCTTCACCCTCCACTCATTCCTCCACTCTATCCACTCCCTCCCCTTCTTCTTCCCACGAGCTGCTGCTCCCCCTTGCTCCCATGGCCGGCCATGGCCATGAAAAGCACTCCAAGATCAAGCTCCCTCCTCCCTCAAGCTCCCCCTCACCATGAGAGCATCCCTCTCACTCTCTTCTCCCCTAACCCTAGATGAATCCAGCTCTATTTCTCCTTTCTCCTCTCACAATATTGGATCTTGATGCAGGTGCATGTTGGTCCAAGCATGGAGAAGGTTGAGAAACCCTCAGATCTGAAGCTCTTGATCCAAGTTCGTCCAAATCCTTGCAGTAATTTCTGTAATCTTGCTGTTTCAGATTCTGGTACGAACTTGTAAAATCCACCAAATCTCGTGTGCAGATCCAAATCGAGTGACTCAAAGTTCCACGGTTAGCTAATGAAAAGATCTACAACTTGGCGTTGGTCTCATCCTCAAATTCGTTATAGATTATCCCTGGTAAATAAAGTTCTGGAAACATACAGATTCACTGTTTGTTAGATTGGGTCCGTTTTACAAAACCTTTTTGAGCAAACTCAACGGTGGGTGAAAGCTCTGTTCAGTACTTTCACTTTGGCGTTGGTTTCACTTCTATTGACCTCCTGAAACTGAAATGATTCACAGATCAAGATCTGGTCAGATCTGACTTTGTCGAATTAAATCAGGAGCTTGGGAACGAATTTTTGAATGAAACAAATTGGGTAAGAACCAGCTTTTCAATACCTTTCAGATGCAACTGACCTCATATTTTTATGAATTATGTACGATTTGTGGTGAATTAAACTTTTTCTGTGTGTTCTGCAGACATGGCTGTTAGCTTTTAAATCACCAAAAATCCATATTTTAACCTAATTGAGTGATTCCAACTTTGTAGGACTGCTGGATGTTTTCTTAATCATCTCCAACAAGTTTCAAACATTTATCTGTTATGAAAATCCTGTTGTAAAGAAAATGGTAAAGACATGCAGTAACCTTCTTAATCCATTTGTGAGAGTTTCAGAAACAATTTGAACCCAAATCCAATTGTGTATGCATCTCTGTTTAAGTATCTTTCAAATGCAAGTGGTCTCATATTTTTAGGACTTTTCTACGATTTATGGCTTACAGATCTTGTTTTCTGTACAGTCAGATTCAAGAAAATTCCTAAAATTGTAGGTTTAATATTTTTGGGTGAATCCAATTGGGTTAGTCTTGTATGAGTACTGGCCATCTAGGAAAAATAGTGTTAGTCTCTGTTCATGCATATTTGTTACTGTTAGTAATGTGTATGTGTGACATAGGTTGTTGAAGCACAACTTTTTGATTTATTTGAAAACTCTAACCACCTCCTTGTATTAAAATTGGTCAACCAATGTTTTTTTCTTGCAAAACAAAACCTCTGAAACTTAACCTTACTTGTATGGTTTGGCTTAAGTTTTCAAATGGTGTGGCATATCATTTACTTCCCACCCTTGTGTAGTGTTATGTAAGCTTTATAAAATAGAGAGAATGATTTCCCGCGTTTTCCAAAAATGTTTAAAAATATAATATGAATGTTTGTGATGCCAAACTAATGCACTTGTCCTCTTTATGATGTTATCTACCAGGGGATACTTAGTTGTGCCATGGTGATACCGAGAGAGGCAATTGCTAAGTTTTGATACTCTCATACCTTTACTAGGTAAATAAAATGGGTTTTTCTTTTAGTTGCTTTGTAGTATGTATAAGTCCTTTGTATGTTAGCCCTTAGTAAAATGGTTAGCTATTGATTGTTGAATGTTGCATGATTGTTATGGTTGGTACAATGTGATTGATTGTGTTCCTTTTATATTTTCCGACGATAGATGCGAACAATTCCGGAGAAGAAGAAGAAGTGGTGCGGACGAGGATTTTATTTATATTGTTGGAATTCTTATTTGATGAAGTTGAAGAAGTCCAGGGACAAATTAAGCCAAGGCAAGCCACCTCTTGATCTCTGAATGTTGAATCACATATTGTGGTTACTTGTTGTTATGCTTGTCTCTCGTTTTATCTTATGTTGTTTCTACTTATGTTGATGGAGCATGCTCACCGTGAGCATGTTTAGTCTCTTTGGCACCTCACCGACAACCCCCTTTTAGTGACATGGTGGTTGTCATCTTCATGATCCCGGTGTACCCTCTAAATGTGATGGGTATGCCCACCTACCTTGAGTGTGTCGACCTCTCGACACTCCTCTTGCATCCCTTAGTGGTATGATGGTTAGTATCATGCCCTTGTTATATCTTCTACCTTGTTGATGCTATACATACTTACTCCCAAGTATGTTGAACCCCTTGTTGATGCTATACATACTTACTCCCAAGTATGTTGAACCTCTTGTTGATGCTCTACATACTTACTCTCGAGTATGTGGAACCCCTTGTTGATGTTATGCATACTTACTCTCAAGTATGTTGAACCCCTTGTTGTTGTTATGCATGCTTACCCGAAGCATGTATGCCCCTTTGACCACCTATTTTATCATCTTCTTCGTGGTATGATGATCAACATCATGACCCTTGTCGAACAATCCTACCTATGTTGTTTCCATGCATGCTTATCCTAAGCATGTATGAGCCCCTTGACACCCCAATTATCATCTCCTTAGTGGTATGATGGCTAGCATCATGTCATCTATATATCTTAGCTCTTACACAAAACCTTAGGTTGGGAAACCCCGGTTTTATGTTTTGGAAAAACTTTGAAAACTTTGGGAAGATGTTATCTTGCCCAAGAGTTGTTCAAGAGAAAGGTCTTGATGTTTCGGAAAGTGGTATGGTTGGTTGAGGACAAACAAAGGAAGTGTGGGTAAAATGTTTTTAAAGGAGCACTGCGTATAAGTGTACGCCAGCCCAACTTTTATTGCGCAACCACTCTACCCCAACGTGGGCACGGGGCTTAGCCCTAGTTTGTTGAAGCCGGCATGAGACACCTTCGGAACTCTCTAGGAGGGTCACGATGACCTCGACGCCGGGTTGCGCTCCGAAGGAGGCAATACACTTGTAGTTGTCTATAGCCGGACGATTGCGAGGGTCTTCGTCGTGGCGCCGGAGATACGCTCAAAAGGAGGTATCTTCGCCGGGGTGCCGGGAAGGGGTAAGCCCGCGAGGAAGGACTCATGTCGGTGGAGATAAGCGAAAGGTTATGTTCGGGTATCCGTCGTGGCATACGTTGTTATGCGGGGATGATGCCCACACGATAGGTATCCGGATAGTTGTGGGGAAAGTGTGCAAACTCTGCGAGTCAAATCTATTCGAATAGCCGCGTCCGCGGTCATGGACGGGTTGCAAAGGCCTACCTTAACTCTGGGCTAGTTTTGTTTTAGAAAGACTTTACAAAGAAAAAGAGAAAGTTGTTTTCGGAGTACCGGAAGGGTACGGGAAAGTGGTTGACCATGTGAAGATGGTCGGAAAGGAAATAAAAAGGGATACTCCCATCCTAGTGTTTTATGTTGACGAACTCCTTTGAAGTATCTTCTTTAACATAGAGTTGTCATAGGTTATCTTTTGAAGTATCTTCTTCAATAAAGATATAGAGATATCATAGAAACCTCTTAGTGTCCCCATCAACTGAGATGTCGGGATGCTATATCCACAAGAGAAACTACTTCTCTTCTTCATGCTATATCCACAAGAGAAACTACTTCTCTTCTTCATGCTATATCCACAAGAGAAACTACTTCTCTTCTTCATGCTATATCCACAAGAGAAACTACTTCTCTTCTTCATGCTATATCCACAAGAGAAACTATTCTTCCTCTCTTGTCTCTTCTAGTTAGCATTGTTAGCACCTTTCTTGATGGTTTGCGAGTACAATTCCAATGTACTCACGGCTTTGTCCCTGGCTATTTACTTGGCCAGACCTGGAGGAATTCGACCAGATGAAGAAGGAGTTGACGACGTCTATGCGAGCTAGGAACGTCTTCCCAGTCAGTTGCCTGTAGGGTTAAGGCAGATGACTTGGGCTCTGCGCTGCTGAAGTGATTCCGCTACTCTGATGATTAGATTAGGCCCTTCGAGGCTGTTATGTAAAGATGGTCATGTGACCTCATTGTAATTTTCTTATTCCGTTTTGTAAAGGATGATGTAATTTGATATCAGTTCGGTTATGTGTTCACGGCACACTGATCATGGGAACGTGAACTGTATACATAACAGGGTATTTCGGACAGCTAGTCCGGGGTCCCCACATACTGCATCTCCTGTTAAGCAAAATAATCATCAGTTGTGTGCACAATCAGGAGAAACAGTTAATAAGTTAATACAGAGAGCTACCAATGGCTGTAGGCCGACTCATTTATTTGTGTCACACAAGACCGGATATATCCTATGATGTGAGTGTGGTCAGTCTCTATATGCATGATCCAAGAAGTGGACATTTAGGAGCAGTAAACCGAGTTTTGCGCCATATAAAAGAAAGCTATGGGAAAGGTTTATGGTTTAAAGCTAACGAACGATATGTGATGCCGATTGAGCTAGTTGTGTTGATGATAGAAGATTAACATCTGGTTTTTGTGTTTTTGTTGGAGGAAACCTAGCTTGTATCTTGGGGGAGAAAAAAGTCGGTAATCTCTCGACGTACCGCACAAGCAAAATATAGAGCAATGTATGTTTATGTTAGTGAGCCTCATGGATGAAAGGTGTTTTGTCAGAGTTAAGACTTCTAAGGAAAGAACCATTAAAATTTTGGTGTGATAAAAAGTTAGCAATCAATACTGCAAATATCAATCAACATTGCAAATAATTCAGTTCAACATGTGAAATGATAGTTTTTTCACATAGCCATCACGTCGATCAATTCTGTCAGTGGCACAGTAATCCAGTTCACGTGTAACATATGATGCAATATAACCATAGATACCCTCGGCAGGGTCACTCGTTGTTGTCGGAGCCGAGGTCGACAAACATCGCCGCTTGCAGCTCCGCCTCCAGTCGCCACTCCTCCTTCTTCGCGCGGTGTTGCGCGTCCGTGATGAGGCCCGTGCGGAGGAGGAGGAGGTCGTTCATCTCCTCGTCCTTGCGGCAGCACTCGAGCTCGGCGTTGTCGACGTAGCCCTCGGGACAGACCCCCTCGCGGGCCTCCGGCGGAGACTTTCTCGTCTGTGGACTCCGCCTAGAGGTCGGTGGAGTCCGCGCGGGGCCAGTCACTATACGGAGGCAACATTTGACTGACGGATGGGGCCCACTTGGTCGTTCGCAAGGTTGACCCAGTTGCAAATTATCTTCCTGAATCAAGTCTCGTACTGCCACCAGCCGGCCATCGTTCCCCATTCCCTCCCAGCCGACGCGGCGGCGCCGCCATGCTCCGACGACACACCATCCTCACCCGCCTCCTCTCTTCTCCCACCACCTCGCCCATAGCATCTCTCCACCGCCTCCTCTCCGCTGCGGCTCCCGCCGTTTCCCCAAACCCTAGCTTCGCCGTGGAGGAGTACCTCGTCGGCACCTGCGGCCTCACGCGAGCCCAGGCACTCAAGGCCTCCACCAAGCTCTCCCACCTCAAGTCCCCCACCAATCCCGACGCCGTCCTCGCCTTCCTCGCCGGCCTCAGCCTCTCGAGCGCCGACGTGGCCTCCGCCGTCGCCAAGGACCCGCAGTTACTCTGCGCGAACGTGGAGAAAACCCTGGCCCCCGTCGTCGCCGGGCTCGCCGGCCACGGCCTCGCACAGGCTGAGATCGCGCGCTTCGTCTCGCTCGGCCGCTCCATCTCCCGCTGCAGGTCCGTGGTCTCTAATCTGCCCTACTACGTGTCGCTCTTCGGCTCCGTCGAGAACCTCGTCAGGTTTCTCAAGAAGAGCTCCGGTCTCCTGGGATCCAGCCTCGAGAAGGTGGTCAAGCCCAATGTCGTGTTCCTGCGGAAATGCGGGCTCAGCGATTGCGATATTTCCAAGCTGTTCCTCTCTATGCCACGGTTGCTCGGCGCCAACCCGGAGCACGTCCAGGCGATGGTGGCGTCTGCCCAAGGTCTTGGTGTACCCCCTGGCTCTCCGATGTTCAAGTACATGCTGCATGCTGTCACATTTGTCAGCGAGGAGAAGATCGCCTCCAAACTGGAGGACCTGAAGAACATGTTCAGGTGGTCGGATGCTCAAGTGCGCATTGCTGTTTGTAAGGCCCCATTGGTGCTCACGAGATCTAAGGAGTCTCTGCAGAGCAGGTCAAAGTTCCTCATCTCTGACGCGGGGTTGGCACCGGCATACATTGCTCAGCGCTCTGTAATGCTCAATTACAGCCTGGAGGGACGGGTCAGACCCCGGTACTACGTCCTTAAGTTTCTTAAGGAAAAAGGATTGCTACCTCGAGACCGAGACTACTATACTGCTCTCAGCATCTCCGAGAAGGTATTCATGGAGAGGTTCATATGCCCTCACAAGGAAGCTGCACCGAAACTCGCTCAAGACTATGCAGCAGCTTGTAGAGGGAAAATGCCGACTAGATTCAGATTTACATGAACCAAGAATGACCTATGGAAGCTGGTAACGAAGAATGGCACAACAAAGATTTTGCTCTGCGATGCAAGCTGGTTCAATGTTCTTTGCCTGACAATGTGTCTGCTTTCTGCTATTGTATCTTTCTTACATACTTATTTCATCGTTGCTAACTGCTGATGAATTATGGTAGTGATAATGTCATTCCTTGATCCTGGTATGTCTACATCATCTTGTTGTATAGAAGAAAGCATGGCATGGCTATGAGCTTGTTCATCCTCATGTTTAAGTAAATGTTGGAAGGGAAAATGTGTGGGGTCAGGCAATTCCCTCGTTGCATTGAAAATCCTTTTTTCAGTTTAGATTGTGGTTTGTTGCAAGATTTGTTGTGTTTGCGCTAGCACATCATAAATTATTAGTTCTCAGCTGTCCCTGCAATTGATAAAAGTGGCGTAGCTCGCCCCATCGATATTAAGAAATCAATTGAGAAACATGGCCTATAACCCAGAGATATACTCATCTATGAGAAGTTTCATAGTTCTATTTCACAGGCTGCCAACTAGCAATCATTTCGGGTCAGATTGCCTGTGTTTGGCATAGTTTTGTATTGACCATCGGGGAAGCACACCTTTAAATGACACCTTATCGTTTTGTCTGCATGAACTTTTGAATTTCTTTGTTAAGAACTAGCAGTGGGTCTTCTAAGCTATTTTTAATTATAGGTTCTTCACCATATCCATTTCTGGCTCATGTTTTTATATGATAATTGAGATAAACCTTGGAGAGCTCTGTGCATCTACAACTGCAGCCTCCACATGCCTAATTGTAGTATTGATTCTCCACTGAGCAACATTGATGCATGTTCAGTGATGTGGGAACATCTGGCTGTTCATATCTGTACTGGGAGAGACAATCTACATTGCTCAAAAGTAGAGGGCAATTCAACACACGTTTTCATTTCTTGAGTTGACATGGATTTATATTCTTCTCCTTTTAAGTAATACGTGGATAAATATGTTAAGTTGATACTGCAACCTGAGCCTGGAAACACCCAACTACAGAAAATCCATGATGTATGTTTCATTTATACATCATACTTTAAATGTGCACCAAAATAATTACACATGGAGGCCATCCAATTGAATACAGTTGATATTAGATCTCTGTAAATTATTTTATCTTGAAAATCTCCTTGTTGCATCTGCTGTTCCTATCAATTATGTTGTTTTTGTTTTTACTCTTTCCTATATACTCCATCCGTTCAAAAATATGTGTCGCAAACTTATCTAGATTCGTATGTATCTATCACTAAAATCTCCTTGTTGCATCTGTTCCTATCAATGATTTGTTTTTCTTTATGCTCTTTCCTATATACTCCGTATTGACTCTTTCTTCAAACAATTAAAATTCAAAAGAAACTGCAAGGTGGTTACCTGCGAGGCTTTCCTATATAAATTTTCTGCAGGGCAAGTAGACAGTGAGCTCCTTCTCCGCTTACTGAAATTTTGATTTCTTAACATGGTGGCATACTGTTACAATATTTAACTGAACCTGGGTATTACTAATATATTTAGAATTCGAAGGATGTTGATCTCCTGAATATTACTTCTATAGATTTCCCTGCCTTGCCTCTGTGTCTTGTAGCTCAGAAGCTAAATGAGGGACCCTACCAAGGTATTCATCTGTTGCCCTGACAAAACTTAATTAATCAAGTGAATATACTGTGCATAGCGTGTACTTGTCTTCTTAATAGGTTGACATGAAGGATCAGACTGTAGTTGTGAGAATAACTGGCCGCCCTATTGGATATGCGACATTATGAGTGGCAGAGGTTGTTTTGTTTGGTGATGGCCCAAACAGTTACCACACACACACAAAAATCAACGAAAACTTTGCCTGGTAAAAATGATGTTAGAATATTCTTTTCTTAATCTATGCCACGCAACCTTACTTCCATTTCTGTTTGTTTACCTTATCGGGTTTTGTTGATGTGCTTTTTGATTTGTAGTGTGCCGTCTACTATGTTAGGTAGCATTGTGATGGTACCGGAAACCGAGAATAACACAAGTTTCATCTTTAGAGGTCATTTCAAGATTTTGAACTGTATACTACTTTGATTCTATGTATTTTGAATGTACAGTTTGTTTGACCGATGATCATGGTAAGGTACAGGAACTCGCTCCAACCTAAAATGTTATCTGTACATAAAACTTATTGATTGAACAGGGACTAAGTAAATCATTTGGAACTCGTCTGGTCGTATCAAATGATAGCTCAATTAAGCTGTCATTGTTGAATTATACTAAACAGGGCTCTGAAAGATCAATAAATTTGAACACTAGAAGCAAGGGGTGAGTTTAACCTTTTACAGACTTCGGCCTAGCCCTTACCATGTCTCAGCAGATTTTTCATCTATATGTGATTCATATACATACATACTGGATTGTTCTTCTGGCTTTGTTGATTTTGCCACTATTTAGTTGAAGAGTGTGGCTGCCTGTTATGACCCTTCTTTTGGAAGATATGACTGTTACGATCTTATGTCAGGTTGTGTTTTTGCACCGTTATTTACCATTTCCCATTGACTGCTAAATACATCTTTGAGAATTAAATTCGGGTGAGCTCATGTTAGTGGAGGCATTTGATTGATTCTCAACCCACATCGATTGTTGATATCACTGATGCCATTATAGGGTATAATAAGTTTCCCTTCTTTTATCACTGATGCCATCTCTGGATAGGTTGGTGATATTTTTGTTTTTTGAGGGAATAGGTTGGTGCTATTGACTCGGGAAATAAGCAGCATGCGTTCTGTCAAACCATAAGGTACTGGAACTCGATCCCGCCCAAAATCTTATCTGTACAAAGAGAACTTATTGACTGAGTAGGTACTAAATAAATCACTTGGCATTTGTCTGGTTGTATCAATTAGAGCTGTCATTCTAATGAATTATACTAAATAGGTCTCTCATCTCTGAAAGTTATCAAATTTGAAACGCTACAAGCAAGGGATCAGTTTAACCTTTTATAAACTTGGGCCTATCAATTACCATGTGTGGGCCATTGATGTGCCTCGTTTTCTCCATATGTTTCAGCAGATGTTTCATCTATATGTGATTCCAATACATACTGGATTGTTCGACTATTGGTTGTTACACTATTTTGTTGAAGAGTGTGGCTGCTATGATCCTTCTTTTGGAAGATATGGACCATGTGGCTGTTACAATACTATGTCAGTTTGTGTTTTCCCACTGAGTGTGCTAAATACATTCTAGAGTGACTCTTGATCCATGCATATGATTTTTTATTGAGTTGTCAACATGAGATTAGTGTAATTTTCAGAACATTTCATTGCTAGTTGAGCTGATGATGCTTCCTATGGTAACAAGCTGAGGCAGCCTGAACAAAATACAGATCGAATGAACTAGCAGACATCTTGGATCTTCACTTTGTTGAAATTAAGCAACTGTACGAGTCATGCATGTATGGATGAATCAATTGGTATGCATACGTACTTCATTCTTTGTTGGCTCGAGTGAACTCTGAATCTTTCAGACTTAAATTCGGGGGAACTCTGAAACTGCAGCAGCTGGGTCAGTGAAGCAAAGGTTACACTGCTCTGCTGGACTGATCAGGTAGAGTTCTTAACAATGTATCTCTGCTGGTTCTGCTTTGTTGTTGTAACAAGTTAGTTTAGCTACCCTAGCTGAAACTTCAGGACTTGTATGCATAGAAGTGGCTCCTACTATTTCTCCTTTTGGATTTTGCAAGTTATGTATTGTCCTAGCTATTTTTTTGCGTGCAGCAAGTTGAATAAATAAACCAGCAGCAGCATCATGTGCTTTAATTAATTCAGACATTGAGCTCAAAGTTAGCTCTGAATCTTTCAGACTTGAAAATCTGAATCTCTTAAAAAATCAACAGTAAGTGTTTAAATCGCATGAGCCCTGGCACCTCTGAAACTCTTTAAGCGTTCAAATATTTTTTTTGCTCGAATCAGAGCTGAACGTTAACAAACAATCTTGAGGCAAAGGGTTTGTATTTGGTGCCAAAGAGTTTTTTTTAGATTAGATTTTGAAGAGTAAAGACCTATTGGGCCTTTTGGAGAGCTTCAAGGCCCAGAGCCTTCGTGAGTTGGGCTTTTTATTGCACGCCGCTGCCCTACTCGACCAGACATACCACTTGGTTCGTTTTGATCCCCTCAAAACAAAAACAATAAAAACCCGGCGGCGACCGTCCCTCGCCGCCACGCCGTCGCCGCCGCCGTCGCCGTCGCCTGTGCCATACTCCGCCTCCGGAGCTCCATCCTCGCGCAACTCCTCTCTCTTCTCCCTCCACTTAGTTAGCTAGTCGAACCAGACAACACACAGCTTCAGGGGTCTCGCACCTACCCGGCCGCCGTACGTTCCACGCCGCCGGCGCCACCGCGCCGCCATGCTCCGGATTGGACGAATCGTCCTCACCCAGGCCAACTCTTCTTACTACACCTCTCCCGTCTCCCACCTCCACCGCCTCCTCTCCGCCGCCGCCCCCCACATTTCCCCAAACCCTAGCTTCGCCGTCGAGGACTACCTCGTCGCCACCTGCGGCCTCACCCGAGCGCAAGCCCTCAAGGCTTCCACCAAGCTCTGCCACCTCAAGTCCCCCACCAAGCCCGACGCAGTCCTCGCCTTCCTCGCCGGCCTCGGCCTCTCCAGAGCCGACATCGCCGCCGTGGTGGCCAAGGACCCTAAGTTCCTCTGCACCAGCGTAGAGAGAACGCTGGCCTCCACCGTTACCGACCTCACCGGAACCGGCCTCTCGCATACTGAGATCGCACGCCTTGTCTCGCTCACCCCCTTCAGCTTCCGCAGCAGGTCCATCGGCTCCAACCTACCCTACTGCGTGCGCCTTTTCGGCTCCTACGAGAACCTCACCCGAGCGTTGAAGTTCAGCAACTACCTCCTCACAAGAAGCCTCGACAAGGTGGTCAAGCCCAATGTCGCCTTCCTACACGAGTGCGGGATAGATGCTACTGGCATCGCCTCGCTCTGCCTCGCTGTGCCATGGCTACTTGGCACCAAACCAGAGCAAGTCCGGGCCATGGTGGTGCGCGCTGAAGCTGTAGGTGTGCCCCGCGGCTCTGGGATGTTCAGGCTTGCGCTGCAGGCTGTCGCGTTCCGCAGCGAGGAGACGATAGCTGTCAAAGTGGAGCAACTGAAGACCGCGTTCAGGTGGTCCGATGCTGAGGTAGGCACCGCTGTTTGCAAGTTGCCAATGCTGCTCACAATGTCCAAGGACACGATGCAGAGCAAATCAGAGTTCCTTATCTCTGAGGTGGGGTTGGACCCGGGCTACATTGCTCGTCGGCCGGCAATGCTCGGTCTTAGCCTCAAGGGCCGGCTCAGGCCCCGGTACTACACTGTAAAGTTTCTCAAGGATAATGGATTGCTAGATTGCGAGCGGGACTACTTCAACACATTTGCGGCGAGCGAGAAGGTATTTGTGGAGAAATTCATTTACCGTCACAAGGATGCTGCCCCACACCTCGCTCAAGACTATGCGGCCGCTTGCAGAGGAGAAGGGCCGACTAACTTCAGATTTACATGAACCCAGAACAGGCTATCAAAGTTGGTAGTGGTGAATGGCACAACAAAGTCTCCTCTCTGAGTAGTAAGCTGGCAATTCCTGTTTGGGTGTTCTTTGCCCAACAGTGATGTCTCATTCGGTACGGTAGAGAAGAAAGTGTATTTGGGGCTTCAGACTTCCGCTTAACATCACGGAAATCTGATGTATGAATGGACCAATTCTCTGTTATAACCATGACTTCTCCATAAAATATTAGTGTGGTTTACTTTCATGCTGAAT
This sequence comes from Lolium rigidum, assembly GCF_022539505.1. Lineage (NCBI taxonomy): Eukaryota > Viridiplantae > Streptophyta > Magnoliopsida > Poales > Poaceae > Lolium > Lolium rigidum. Next base: position 30,828,369 of record NC_061509.1, read on the forward strand.
TTTATCTAGCATGTTCCATCTTCTTCCTTTTTCTATCATATTTCAGTTAGTACTAAAATTGCAGTTCACTGTTTAATAATTGAACCATGCTTCGAAGTTTATTCCTCTTGGTCATATGTATTTTTTCATGTTTTGATTTCCTTTCACTTGTTCTTCTAAGATTATCTTTGTTCCTAAATCCTGTAGCTGACCTTACTTTTGCTGGGAAACTTATTAAATTTCGAAATGTAACCTATATCTATATGGGACTAAAACATTATCAAAGATGAACTAGTCTTTTCATTTACATCTGTCGTTAATCATCAGAAACCAATGGATATGGCGTCAATTAATCATATCATATCTTCCTACCATTCAGTTCTTGCATATGTGAAACTGTATCTGTTCAGAAAACTACATATGACAGAAACTTTCCATGTGGGACTAAACTTAGCACCCACCCCTTGCCACTCATGTATGAGCTGAAACACATTTGGGCTGTCGCACATTTTTGGGCTTTGAGATTTATTTAGTCAAATTCTTAAATCTTATATGTGCCACAGCAAATGGGCCAAATATTTCAGCACATCCTAGCATAAGTGGCAAGTTGTTTTGTTTAGTGATGCAATTATGTGTTGTGATTGTATCTAATGATGCAAGAGGGGTAGGTTTCGTGCTATTATTTATATTGTGCTTTTAAGATTGATGAGTCCAAGTTATTCCCTCTTAAAATGCGTGAACTATATATGTGATTCATGCCATGGCCCCATTTCAGGCCAAAAAATATATTGGCATGCTAGAGAAATAAAACTAGTAGGTGCACCTGCATAAACTTTTTGTAGGACGTGGTTATACTGAAAGGAAAGCGATCGACATGATACTTTAAGGAAAGAACCTGGTGGGCTGCCAATGTTCCAGGAGATATATAAAGGCTCAAACTAGTAGGTGCATTCTGCCAGCAAAATTAAATCTCAAGTCCCCTCCCATGTCGTGAAAGTATTTGCAATTATAGGACAGAGTATGATTCATTGTAAAACTGCTGATGCTTTCCTATTCCTTTTTCCAAGAGACAATGTTCTGCAAATATTTTGTTCTCAACCGTAGCAGCAGCTAAGCATTCTCATATTTTAGATGTTGGAAATAAACTGAATAGATAAATGGAACATAATTCAAGTCCACTTGAGCTGGCTGTCTTTCATTGTATTGCTATTGTATCACCTTAGGTGCAATGTTAGATTGGAACCAACTTTGCGTCACTTGAATACACTGTTGCCTGAATAAATCACCATTCTCTGTTGAGAAACTGAATTTTTTCTGTAAGAAAAATGCCATTCTTTTAAAAAAATGATGCTAATGGTGTAGAGCTACTAGGGCATGAAAGGTTATTTCCTTTCTTTCATGTTCATCACTTGTATGACTGCCTTGGGTTTTGTACACAGGAAAACCACATATCTTCCATTTGAGACTGACGAACGACATGATAGTAGATTATGAAGTAGCTATTGTTGCATCTTCACCAAGTACTAATCTAAATATACTAGGTGTGAGATGGTAGGAGGTAAGCCTACTGCATTTTGTTTGACTCAGCTCTCAATTTTACTAGTCTTATTTGTGCAGCTGAAACTCCGCCCAGATTCTAGCCAATTCCTATATATCAGTACGCATATGGATAGAGTAGACTATTTGCGCGTGGATAAACATCACTTCAGTTGCTAGCTACATTTGTGTTCTTAACAATATAGTAGCTGACGTTTCGTATCATTCCGATTTCAAATACCCATTTTTAGTAGCTGGCATGGATCAGCAAAAAACATACTGATTGGTAAAACTCCTCACACTCCATATGTTGCTCCCAGTGGCTGTCGACCGCTAGCTTCATTTGAATTCTTGTGTCAATTTGAACTATAGTACTCAGCATAAATTATAGTATATGGAATGTGTATACAAGTGATGCCCACATCAGATGTGTAATACATAATCGGTTTGTAGGTACAACAGTAAACGATGGGATATTATTACTTGAGTATTGTCATTTGTTATGTGATTTGTTTGTATAGTGCATTCAAAACCATTTAGTTCCACCTTTTTTTCTGAATAAATCGAATTGTTTCCTTGCAGGTACTGTGAGGATCAGAAAGGACATTTAAATTGCATCATACCGCGAGAAGTTGTGCCAACCTGAGGAGGCCTCAGGATGCTGCTAAGCAGGTGGATGGCGAAGCATGCAGTGTCATATCTATCTGTCCATGCATTTCTGCATGATCTCGCTGTTATATGATTTCTGAAGCTCAAAGCCTATGATTCGCTACTAGCTTTGCTTTGGTGATGGACCTCCAGTAAGTTCCTGTTTCCTCGCACTTATATGGCTTCAGTTTGGTAAGCAAACTGATGTATACTGCTAGCCAAGTATGCTGAATCATGTCGTAGAACATGAAACGCGCAAATAGCATAAATGAAGTTATATACAACCATTCCTTAATTCATTTGTCCTTATCTTGTTTTTCTGTTATGTAATGTAGACTAACTGTTCTTATGGCCTCGATGTCCGAAGTGTTAGTTCCAACAAAATTTGGTCCTGTGATTATATAGACAGTAGCAGATGACAAGCCGGTACAATCTCCAGCAGGATCGGCAACAGCGGCACATGATTTTTCTGTAGAAGGCATGGCGCTCCGCCAGGGCTCTTCTTGCTTTAGCTGCTTGGGCCAGATGCAACTGGGTACTAGTCGGTAAATGTGATGCCATGGTGGTCATTGATATTATGATGAATGTAGGTTTCTCTGCTGGAGCTGCTATGTGAGCGTTTGATGATTTGCTTCCAACTGCTACAGATTTTGTTGAGATTGCTTCTGAACATTGTCCAGCTGAGGTCATAATAAGGTTGTTCATTCACATCTTTTCTAGCTCACACCTCGATCTTGGCAAGTGCGACCATACAAACCGACGAGCATAACAATTAACTAACGTCTTCTCTGCCGCCTACGATAAAGTGAAACAATTTTTGAATGTTAGATAAGGTTACAGCGCGAGTATGACTGGAGAGACACCCTACTCGCTGGATCAATCAAGTTGGATTTAAGTTTTAAGGAGAAGACAACAACATATTTTACCAATCCGTCCACAAATATAAAAGAAGACGCCAAGATTTATATTTAACCAAGGAGTAACAGTGTCATGAATTACGTGGTTCAAAACTGAAGACATCGGATCTGTATTTAGAAATGACTTCGGGGATTTGAATCTATTGCCACGCATATAGTTAAAATAATTGTTGAAAAGAGTTAAACGTTGGCAAATTCATGCTGTCTCATGTGTACACCATCTTGAATCTCATATGTGGGTAGAACTTGGAAATTTTGTACCTTAACAAAACTGATATTACCTCTAGTGGTACCATGTATAGTGGCAGCATCATGCAAGCAAACAGATACTATAACGAGAGAACTGCCAACCATACATACCAAGAAAATAAAATACATCAGCCCATTTCCGTGAGCACACACACGGCAAAAAGTCATCTGGTGCTAGTGACGAATCTGTGCAGCAGAAGCACATTTACAGGTCTGCAAGAAAGACAAAACTTATTGTTTTTTCCATTCTTCGGCGATTTTTTTTCTGGGAAAGATCAACAAGTGGCTTGCACTTCATCTTCCTCAGGATTAAAAAAGGTGTGGCCCTTGATGCGGTTAGATAGGGACGCCGTAATTCACAATCTTCGTGAGGGCAGAGTTGAGCACCCGCTTGTCCTTCTTGACCTGGGAGGCTAGGCCAGAGATCTGCGAGGAGAAGAGAAAACAATCCTGACAAGTTTATATTATGAAATTGTACAGCTTCATCAACAAAATGACCACAGATATGTAAGGGAGATGGGCGTATTGTATCGTGGCCAGATTCTTGCACATGGTTTGCAAAGTTCATGCTTACTATGGTACTAAGATCCATCAGCACATGAGCTGTACCTAGCTGAAAAGGAGAACGTAGTGCAATGGAATGCAAACTACTTTACATGTACTGACCTCTGATCGAAATTCAGATGAGTGTGCTCTCGGAAGTTGATCAAGGACTCCCTTGAGACCTGTAAGGGAGCAATTTATCATGTGTAAGATTCAAGAGGAGAAATTTTCACACTAAAGGTCAAAGGGCATCATGAGACAAAGCAGAGATATCTCAGGGAATTGCTACGCACCTACTGCTTGGTTTTCAATGTCACTAATTTGCTTCAGCTCACTCTGAATGGCACGCCCTTCTTCCCTGAGAAAGCGCAGATTCATTTCAGTATTATATTAAGCAAAAGAAAGTAAAGGAAAGAAATGATAGCAGGGTGAAACAATGAAAAACATGCCTAAGTGTATTCCATCCTTTCTGGAATCTTTTTTCTGCTGTTGCTGCTCTATCCTGGATTATATACGAGATAATTTTAACCATGAGTAATATATAGAACATAATTCTCAAATTTTGACAGAAAACATCTCGGTTTTATTTAAAAAGTAATTTTACCATCAGTTTTTGACTTTCATTTGACACAAGATTGACAGTTTGCCGCATGTGATTCACTTCAGCCTGGATGCCGGAAAGTAGAGTCTACAATATGGAAATTTGCGTTAGACAATCCACCTAGTTTCTAGTCATTTCTAAAGAAAAGCAACCTGCTCTCGAAGATTGTAGGAACCAAAATAGAACATAAAATTGTGTTCATTTTTGTTCTAGCAGAAGAAATTGTATCAGAACATGCATATAAAAAAATGTTGTTAAATAGGTTCATAGCTAGTCACCACGTAGTACAAAGATGAAAAGTTACAAGATGATGGATGTAGGTTAAAGAACATGAAGCTAGGAAATAACATCTTCCGGTCACAATAAGGTAATGTATGAGCTAACTAGACTGACACATAGTGCTTGCCTCCTTGCTGACAAATATACGCCGTACACGTTGGATCAGGTAGCTCCTTGGCCCTGCAATGAGTAGCAACTGAGTTTCAGTCATACTAGCATTTAGCAGTATTTAAAAAACACCCAAATTTTCAACCTTCATGGAATATCGTGGAGCAGACTTCCACTGAATCAACAACCTTGTAGTTCAGCACCATGAAATGCTAGAAGCTATATCTACACATTATCGGTTGGCTAATTTGAATTGAATTTCAGGGAGATTTAACATACCCCATGAAAAGCTAGAAGTTATATCTACATGATTGCAAATTAGTTCTGATACAAACAGCTTAGCCTCATCCAACATGATACCATAAAGCCAATGATTTCCAAGGAAACAAGATTATCCTCTACAGGTGTTTATGCATAAAGCCTTCCACACGGAAGTAGCATATTTATTTGTGAATAACGAACAAGATAACAAGAAGCAATTAAATTCTAATGCAAACAGCTTAAATTTATCCAACATAATACCACGAAGCCAACAAAGTTCCAAGGAAGTAAGATTATTACTTTTGAACAGCACAATTCCTGCAACCGCGGTTGAGCCTGCAGCAATGCCTGGATGCTCGATCGCCTTGATAACACCCTCTGCAAACACAACAACAGATCGAGATTTCAATATTTGATTTCAACAAATACAGCCAGAAATGCACCATTGAACCATCCAAATTCAACAACAATATATATCTGAACCAAGCTAGACACTGATCTTTGATATGGGAATTTTCAGACATGAAGCAACAGGAAACACACCTTTGATCTTGCCCAACGCCATCTGCTCGCGAGCCAAGTACTCGTTCTTCACCCATTCGAACTCTTGCTACATCAGAAGATCAGAGGACGAGATTGGTTTGGAGCTTGAGCAAAATTTGGGGGGGTCGGGGAGGGGAATGGTTCCAAGGAGGCACCTTTGCGGCGTGGGTGAGGGTGGGGAAGGCGGCGAGCGCCTCGGCCATGGCCGCGTTGGCGGCATCGGACGCGGCGATGGCGGAGGAGTGGGCGTGGGCGGTGCCGGTGTCGAAGGCGTTCCTTGCGGCGGCGGCCATGTCGGCGCCGAAGGCCTCGCCCCGGCGCGTGAAGTCCGCGGCCGCGGCCGCCGCCGAGGAGGCGGATGAGGCGACCATGGAGGAGATGGAGCCGCCGGTCTCTGGCGGCGGCGGCGAGTCGCCGGCGGAAGCGGGGGTCGCGTCGGTCATGGCGGTGGCGCGGCGGGGTTGTGCGTCGGAGTCGGACGGATCCAGACCTATTTTGCGGAAATGACAGAAAAAATAGTTTCGCGTATTTCTAGGACTACGCGTTCAGTTAATGAACACGTACTTCCTTCTGGTTTAGGGCAAATTGAACACCAAAATTGACTTGCTGCTTTGCGTCGACTGTCGATATGGAAATGGTCATTTTTTATAGGGTCCGTTTGCGTCTGGATGTGTCTTTATCTACCTGACGCATATTATTTTTCCAACAATTTTTTCATTCACCTAAAAAGCATAATGTACATACGAAATAAAGAAAAAAAGCAACAAGGAACAAGGCCCTAGACTATTTGTCGCCCCTCGTGGCGGTTGACGGCCCGGCCCTGTTGTTGCCTCCCTCTCTCCTCAGCTTCTCTACCACCCGCCACTCCATCCGTCACGCGGTCGGTAGAGCTCGACGGGCCGTCACACCCTCCAGTAGCCGCTATCGCATCGCCTCGTTGGCGGCATTCTCGGTCTTCTTCAGTGTCTCGGAGGACACGACTAAGGCCCTCTGCTCCGCCGTCTTCTCCTCCGGGTCAAACTCGCTCCAATCGAAGTCATCATCGTCGGACTCCTCCTCTAAGGCCGCCGCCTCCCTGCGGCGTTGCTGCTCCACTTCGAACGCAACGTGGGCCGCCCGCTCCTCCTCTGCCTCCTGCTCCGCGTCAGCCATGAATTTCGCGTCCATGGCCGCGTCGATGACGTTGTTCGCACTATCTTCGTTCTTGTTGTCGGAGCTATCAGTGGGGGATGTAGATTCGGAGGTGGAGACAGAGGTGGAGGCATAGTAGCCTGGCCATGTTCGGTGTTTCTCAAGGCAAAGGTGGAGGAGAGGTGTGAGGCGGCGCTATGGTGGAGGTTGTGCGGCGGCTAGGGTTTGTGTGGAGGAGTAGAGATGGGGCAGCTGAGAGCGGCCCCTTGATGACCCACAAGTATAGGGGATCGCAACAGTCTTCGAGGGAAGTAAAACCCAATTTATTGATTCGACACCAAGGGAGCCAAAGAATATTTGTAAGCATTAACAGCGGAGTTGTCAATTCAGCTGCACCTGGAAACGAACTTGCTCGCAAGAGTTTATCAGTAGCAACAGTTTTATAGTAGTAGGAGTAGTGAAATAACAACAGCAGTGTAACAAAGACGGCAGTAGTGATTTTAGTAAACAACAGGATTAAAATACTGTAGGCACAGAGATGGATGAACGGGCGTTGCATGGATAAGAGAATTCATGTAACAATCAAGGTAGGGCATTTGCAAATAATAATAAAACAGTATCCAAGTAGTAATCAATCCATAGACATGTGTTCCGTATATAGTCGTACGTGCTCGCAATGAGAAACTTGCACAACATCTTTTGTCCTACCAGCCGGTGGCAGCCGGGCCTCTAGGGAAACTACTGAAAATTAAGGTACTCCTTTTAATAGAGTACCAGAGCAAAGCATTAACACTCCGTGAACACATGTGATCCTCACATCACAACCTTCCCCTCCGGTTGTCCCAATTTCTGTCACTTTGGTGCCTCGGGTTCCGGACAGCAATATGTGTATACAACTTGCAGGTAAGATCATAAAACAATGAATATCTTCATGAATCAATAACATGTCCAGATCTGAGATCATGGCACCCGGGCCCTAGTGACAAGCATTAAGCATAACAAGTTGCAACAATATCATAAAAGTACCAACTACGGATACTAGGCACTATGCCCTAACAATCTTATGACTATTACATGATCAATCTCATCCAATCCCTACCATCCCCTTCAGCCTACAGCGGGGGAATTACTCACACATGGATGGGGGATGCATGGCTGGTCGATGGAGAGGCGTCGGTGGTGATGGCGGCGATGATCCCCTCCAATTCCCCGTCCCGGCGGAGTGCCAGAACGGAGTTTCTGGTCCCGAGATGGAGTTTCGCGATGGCGGCGGAGTTCTGGACGTCTTCTGGAAATATGGTCGAACCCCCTGGCGTTTTTAGGTCGAAAGGGTTATGTAGCCCGAAGGAGAGCGTCGGGGGGCCGCCGAGGCGCCCACACCATTGGGCGGCGCGCCCCCCGGGCCGCGCCGGCCGTGGTGTGGGGGCCATGGCCCCCCTGGCTCGCCCTTTTGGCCTCTTATCTTCACGGTGAAAATAGGCCCATTGCGATTATTTCCGGGGATTTTACTGAAAGTTGAGTTTCTGCACAAAAACAAGACATCAGTGCAATTCTGCTGAAAACAGCGTTAGTCCGTGTTAGTTGTATCCAAAATACACAAATTAGAGGCAAAACAATAGCTTGACCGCTGTTTAACTCTGTAGCTGAGATTAAATTACGCGGATGAACGACAAACAGTGAAAAGGGGGCGAAGCCAAGCCGAGATTTTCCTCAAAGCTACAATTCTCCAATCTGCCGATCGTTAACCAAGTGAGGTGCTAGCTAGGTTAGCTCACTAGTAGAAAAATGGCCTTTGGTCCAGAGCCTCATTGGGCTCTAGTCCCGGGTGGGATTAGAACCGGGACTAGACGGGTAACTAGTCCCGGTTCGAACGGCCAGGAGGCCGCACTGGACTAGTCCCGATTTGAACGGGATCTTTAGTTTCGGTTGGAGACACCAATTGAGACTAAAGGTCTATCTTTAGTTTCGGTTAGAGACATCAACTGGGACTATTTTTTTTTTCTTCTTCAGAGTTTGGCCGTCCACCACCCCCGTTTAGTCCCGGTTGGTGTCTCCACCTTTAGTCCCGGTTGGAAATACCATCTGGGACTAAAGTTTTTTTCTTTCAGATTTCAGCCGTCCACCCCCTGGATCGCCTTTATGAGATTTTTTTAGATCCTCAAAATTCCAAAAGGGAAATTTGAAAACAGGAAGATTTTAGTTTTTACCAGAAAAAATAGAATTTTTTGAATTTCTTGAATTTCTTTTATTGTTTAGGTTATTTTTTAATTATGTTAGATTATTAGATTTTTTATTTTTTATTTTGTTGAGAATTTTTGATTTTTTTGAAATTTTTGCCTTCTTTTGAAGTTTTTTGAGTTTTAAAATTAATCATTGTTGTTTATTTTAATGATTGGTTGGAATTCAAAAAATTAAATCATGTGACATCAAGATCTAAGGATTAATAGGATTGATAGCTTACTATTGTAAAGAAAACAACAAGTGCAGACTTGGAAGCTTAGGGTGAGGAGGGGTGATTAGAGATTAAATTGTCAATTAATTCAAAGATTTGAAAATCAGAAAAAAATTCAAAAAAAAAATCAAAAAAAAATACCTTTACCAACCGGGACTAAAGGGTCCTCCAGCCCGGGCGCCCGAGCGTGGCCACGTGCAGCTCCTTTAGTCCCGGTTTGTACCTCTAATCCCGATTTCGTAGTCGCGGGTGAGAAACCGGGACTAGAGGCCCTCCCGACCTGGGACTAAAGGGGCTTTTTCTACTAGTGGCTCCATGCATGTTTCTTTCTTTTTAGCCAAAATACAAGAGGCGTGCGTATCTTCTGTACGTCACTTTTTTCAATCACATGAGGTGCTAGCTTGCACGGCATTCTTTTCTAAGCTCTTTTTTTTTTCTTTGGTTATTCTTTAGGTATAGATTAGTTTTTCCCAAATGAAATGCTTAAAATAGCCATATCATCTCATTATATGGATATAGACAACTAATTTAATGTAATTAAAGAATTGATAAATTAATTAGTATTTTTTTGCAGTGATGTCTGCTACTCTGCAGCCGCTTGAGAAACCACGAGGTGATAACCACGGCGATCCAAAGGTCATCGGGAAGGCGGATGTTGGCGGTGCGAGGAGTAGCTATGCAAATACCAGTTCGCGGTCATGATGGTGACGTTGTGACGCTCACACACTTTACCAGTTCCGTGTGGCCGGCGAACGTCACCTGTGGTGCAATCGTGCCGCCAGAAACAGGGTATAAATGCAAATTTTTCTTTTCTTCCGTTGCAACGCACGGGTATGTTTGCTAGTAATTCCTAATATTAATTTAATTTTTCGTCTGTTCATTGGTCTTCCCTCATAGTGGAGAGTAACATAGAGTAGTAATATGCACATGTTACTACTTTATGTTACCACCTTCATAGTGGTTAGTAACATTAAAGTAGTATCATAGATGTATGAATTAGACTGCTCATAGTGGGGAGTAACATAAGGTGGTGTCATGCATAAGTTATTAGTTCATGTTACTACCTTCATAGTGGAAAGTAACTTACGAGATGGTATCATGCAAAGTCTCATTTATTAGTTTGTAGACTCATTTTATCTTGGGGTGTGTGATGTTATGGTAACATAGCTACTCCCTCCTTCACAGTTTATTAGGCGTGCGCGTACCCCTAGGTCACCAATTTAACCTATATAATTTAAATTATATAATATAAAAATTATATCATTAGAAAATAGAACATCTAAACTTTCTAATGATATAATTTTTATAACATATAACTAATGCTAACTTGATCAAATTTGCGACCTAGGGGTACGCGCGTGCCTTATAAACTGTGAGAGAGGGAGTAGTTACCACCTCCCTCTCTTTCTTCATTTATTGGTATGCCATGTCACCAAAACACCTTGAAATATGTGATGTTACTACCTAAGTTACTCCCACTATGAGCAGTCTTAATTAGCTTGTAGACTCATTGTATCTTGAGAAGTGTGATGTTACAGTAACTAGCTATGTTACTCAATCCTCTTCTCTCCTCATTAACTCACTGCCACATAAGCAAATTTGCTGAGTTGAACACTTAGTTACTAGTAAAGTTACTTGCACTATGAGTAGTCTTAAGGGCATGAGCAATGGAGGCAGCTGTCCAACTAGGCTTGGATAAAACTTTTGACATATGCATGCCATGTTATGGTCCCATTAATATGTCTTTCTCTCAAAAGTTGATTTGGGTTTTCTCTTTCTCTCTCACATTTTCACTTTATGGCTGAAGAAGCTGCCTCCTGATGAAGAGGCTGCCTCCTCATCCGAACCTAATTTGGACCACCCGAACCAAGATAAAGCTGTGAGGCAGCACCCCTAGGGCTATGCATTGGGCATGCCCTAAGTAGTTTGTTGCCTAATTCAGTCTAAATAAATGTAAGCCTGTAATCCCGACGAGGACTGCCATGTGGAAAATTGAGAGAGGCCCCCCGTCATAATCATCAATGGACAGATCAATTGTTCACACGTCAACAACTAACTACTTGCTGCCTTTAATGAAGTATTAGAACTATGGATTTTTATGGGTCCTCACGTTATTTAACTGTTACAACACATGGATAGCATGAAAAATAAAGTTAATAAGTTAACATAATTGTTAACAGCACACTAGTATCACAGCTCGATTACTCAGTAAGAGGGATTAAACGCCATGGATTCAGCAGGTTCTAGCCATTACAGGAAGAGAGATGAACTAGAGGAATGAGAAGACAGAAGCAGAGGAGGCGAAGCAGTCCCGTTCCAAGCCAAGTTGCTCGTAGCTATTTCCTTTGTATATGTAGCTGCTGGATCCTGTCGCTTCCGAGAAGCCCAAGCTCAGTAGAAGCAGTCCACGGTCCAGCCCATGGAGATAACAGGAAAGGTCGCTAACATTCCCCCTCCCTTAAAATGCGGCTTGAGAGCAAGCCGCCACCACAGAGCACCACCAGGGTCCCATGGAATGCTCGAATAAGCCTTCCCATGATCTTTCGCAGCATCGTATCCAGCGGACGGAAGCAAACGACCTCTGAAATTCCAAGCGATAGGCACCACCTTGCTGTAGTCAGTAAAGACTACCCTGTAATGACAAATTCCAAAGGAATACCTCGAGGTGAACAACCCTGCAATGGACAAAGAAGCTGTAACGGAGTAACTGAGCTTCAGTGTCAGGAGTTGGATGTTCCCAATCTCTGTATGTTGAATGCGCCCTTGCAAATGTTCAGAGTTATATAGGGCAACCTTGCGAGGAGTGCAACACGAAACCCAAGTCTGAAGTGGAGCAAGGTATAATGACCAAGCAATTTGCCATTGAAAAATCTGAGAACAGCCGTCTCCAGGATGACTGAGAAACCACACGAAGAGAGCTTGCAAATACATGGAATATTCCACGAGAAGGAAGCAGAACCAGAAAAGTCTACCTGCCATTGCATAAGCACTGACTACTTGGACTCGGTGCCTTCAACAAGAAGAGCATTCTTCGTTGTTGAGGACTGGAACTCAGTATGGCAAGACAGAAACCAAGTAGTCAGTGAAAAAGTTTGCACTGTTTTTCCAAGGACTTGCAGTAAACCCGCACTTCTGTTCTCAAAATCAGGATATGTAGATGTACTAAAAACCACCGAATTCATTGGTGCCACACAATCAGATTCATCAGTAGCTGGAGGTCCTCTAGAGTGCACATACGTCACCATCTCAGAGTTTGCTGCAGAGCTCAACTTGCTTTTTGAGTGACATGAGCCCTTGAGGGATTGGAGCCGTCCACCTACAAATCCACCAACAAGTAGGCAGCTAAACCATAGATTGCTTTTTGAGTGACACGAGCGTCCCTAAGATACTGACAAGTACACCAACAACGGAGAAGATAGCGAAGATGGTTCTCTTGTTCTTGTAAAAAAACGCATAAACCTTGATCTGCATCTGCCTCTTGACCTTGTACTTCTCGATTTCCATCATGATGCGGACATAGCAGTTGGATCCACGTAGGGGAAGGCTCTGAAGTCTCGTGAAGAATGTCAGCGCGTCCTTGTTGATGAGCCCTGCTCCTCCTTGGAGGAGATGCTTGGTCCGCAGCTCATGCACGTCCTCCTCCCTATGCACTAGCAGGGAGAGGAGGAGAAGGTACGAGCAGACGGCAGAGTCTTCTGGCTCAGCTTCCTGGAAATTGGAGGTCGTGCACAGCTCGAGAGCCGCCATGTTGATGAGGAAGCTGGCACGTTCGTCGTCCAGCGACAGCGGCGCCATGGAGAGCTCGGCGAAGATCCCTCTCTTGTTGACGCCCATATGGATGAGCTCCGTTGTTTCTTCATTGGCTTTGAGCTTGATGCCGTTTTCGGCAAGTTCAATGGCACTCACAGAAAATGATATCATGTTGGTTTTCACTTGAGTTGGTGGCTTGGTGTTGCCTTTTCCCACAATGTAGAACCGAAGGAGGCCAAGGAGATGTGGTGGCTCGAAGCTATCATCCAACACAAGAGGCTGTTCGCCAAGAACCTTGCGGTCCTGCAGGTACTGTTTCCAGAACGCGACGAAGGGTTCCAAGTCAACGGGCCTGAACCTCAAGACGGCCTCTACCACACGCCAGGGGATCTGGTTCTCGAGCAGCACGATGTCATGGCGGATGGCCTTGCGGTTGAAGTCGATGAAGCCACGCAACGATGGGTCCATGGTGCCGGAACCATCCGTTCTACAAGCAAAGTACTGCACCAAGAAACACGCATCATAGAACATCATATGAAGGAAGTCCTCTTCGCTGATACCTGCCATCACATCCTTGTCGTATAGGCTGCGGGCATCGTATGCAGCGGAGACAACGGCATCATACATGTCCTGGACTGAGTGGCCTGACTCCATGATGCAGTGGTAGGCAGCCACACATTTCGCTTTCTCCGCCTGCTTGAGCTGGTTCTGGCCATGGTGGTAAGGCCCAATGGCCACCAACCTTGGGATGGTAAAAAATTTGTCATCAAAAACTTGGATGCTTGGAGGGTACATATGGATCTTCATCTTCATCATGTCGATATCAACCTTGAACTCGCGGGCTGCATCCTCAAACACATGAATCGGATTAATTGGGATCTTCATTCCCATATTATGGAAATAAGCCTCAAACTCTTGTGCTGCTTTGTCAATGGAATCATCATCTGTGGCTGCTGCATACTCAACCATACGCCCTCCGCTAGATGTTTGGAGCCAGCTATTACCAAATGTCTCAGTCGACTCTAACTCCACAGGGTAGCCAGGAGCCCATCCTGCATATTCCATGGTCCAGTTCGACGGTTGAATGTCGAAAGGTATCCATGCTGCAGCTGGTTCCATGCTCCAATCAGTGAGAAGAAGAGTACTGTACAAAAAGCTAGAAGTGTTATATGGAAAAGAACTATACCTAGATCATCGAGAAACTATTAGCTACCGTGTGACAAAAGGACAATGTCATGTTAATTAGAAACACAAAATAGTGGTGACTCAGAGACAACCAAAAGAGGAGAGAAAGAAAAAACTTACAGCAGGGCAAGAAGAACAGCCTAGTCGACTCCCCACTTATAGAGCTTCAATTCCTGTGACAGATCAACTGTCGTCTATTGTTGCCAAGCCAGATTATATATGAGTTTGCCAAGCCAGATTATATATGAGTTCGTTGATATATTCTTACACCCATGCATATAGTTGGTGGTACTAGTATAAATCCAGTTTACAGTCACGACAAGATCTACAGCCAGAAGGTCAAGTGGCAGATGGGGACCAGTGCAAGGTGGCAGCACTGGTAGAAAAAAGGGCTTTAGTCCCGGTTTGCAAAGGGCATTAATCCCGGTTGCGCAACCGGGACTAAATATGCGTGACTAAAGGCACCCCTTTAGTCCCGGTTGCTTACGAACCGGGACTAAAGGTCCATCCCCGTTCGTTCCGTGCGTCGGGGCGAAAATGTCTCCCCAATTTTTCGAATTTTTTTCCACTCAATTTTTTTTCCTACTTTCTCATAATTTCTATTATTTCAGTTATTTGCATAGTTTAGTCTCTATCTCTAACTACACTTATGTCTAGTCAAATTACTTACTCGTGGTCAAACTTCCCGCTCATTCACCCATCCTCCCACTACTCTAGCACTAGCACGCTTAACTTTCGAGTTCCATCCCGTCCCGCATCCAAGTGCTTCGCGCGCATGTATGTGATAGTAGTATCATATCAATCCTATTAACATATGTTGGTCGATGTCACACTTATTTATTGTTTGAATTTCAAATAATTCTTTTAATAAACAAAAGTAATGATGTAATAATAATCTTAAATAAATAAATAAACATTAACTTTTTAATTTGTATTATTTTTAATTTTCTTAATTTTTTTAAATTTTGTTTTTTGCCAAACCTGAAAAGTTGAAAATCTAAAAGGGTAAAAGTAATAGTAATCTTTATGCATGATACAATTATTAATTTTAATTTTTTTTAAAAGTAAAATAAATATAAAATCCAGAATTTATAACAAAAACTAAAATCTTCCTGCTTTCATATTTTCATTTGGAATTTTGAGAATCTAAAAATTGGCTAACCGGGTAAACCCGGGTGAATTTGGATGTAACT
This sequence comes from Lolium rigidum, assembly GCF_022539505.1. Lineage (NCBI taxonomy): Eukaryota > Viridiplantae > Streptophyta > Magnoliopsida > Poales > Poaceae > Lolium > Lolium rigidum. Next base: position 30,843,744 of record NC_061509.1, read on the forward strand.
TTTTCCCACGATGATTTTGATATATTATACGTTTTTTTTCGACGTCGCGTGCAAAAGTTAATGCGGTTTTACCATTTTTCGAAAAAATTTTGCAAAAAAAGTGAAAATTCAAATTTGTTAATTTTCCCTAATAGTAGGTTGCATAACATACAAGAATCTGAAAACATTTTATTTTTTAAATTTTCTATCATTTTCTTTTCTATTTTATAGCGTCAAAAAAGTTGATCCAGGGGGGGTGAAGGGTGCGTGAGGAGTAAAAAACCTGGAAAAAGCTTTAGTTCCGGCTGGGGACACCAACCGGGACTAAAAGGTGCCCTTTAATCCCGGTTGTGTCCCCAACCGGGACTAAAGCTTCCTGTCCTGGCCGCAGCCCACCGTAGCCCTTTAGTCCCGGTTGCCCGAATATTAGTCTCGGTTCACCAGCAGAACCGAGACTAAAGACTCCATTAGTCTTGGATCAAACTATTTGGGGACTAATGGGTTGGGATGGAAGGTCTTTTTTCTACTAGTGCAGGTGCATGAATTTGTGTAGAGGAACGTCAAAACCATAGCCGCTGTCATCTCCGCCATTGCTGCACTTGTCACTATCTTAGGGACCCTCAAGTCTCCCAACGTGCATTGATCTATATCATGCTGTGAGATGCTCCAACTGTTAATTTCCATGGAGATTAAAATTTTCGTTCCATCTTTATATTCCTTTTCTTTAGCTAGTGTTCACTTAGCCACAATTTTCTTATATGCCGTAATTTATTTCGTAGGTGGACCATCCATAAAAAAATGCCTCTAGAGACACCTTAGCCCTTAGGGGCAAGCAGGAAGCTAGGAAATACCCTCTGGCCTTGGAAACAGGGGCCATTTCTATGGGCGGCAGGAAACAGTAGCGGCCCTTGGAAACTGATTTCCAAGGATGCTAATGTATCCAGCTAGCTGCCTCCGAAAATAGCGCATGAATTTAAGAAGCCCCCCTTTTCCTCCTTGGAATACAACTATATATATCTCGAGGAGTAGAAGGGAGAGCTCACAAGAGTAAGAATAAAATTGCAAATCTAAGGGTGAAATGTTTTTCTTTTGATTTCACTGGGGTAGGTGACTCTAAAAGATACGTGCATGTCATTCCAAACAAATTTGTAAAGTTTAGTGCTAGATTACATGCTTAATTAGGTTTTTCATTTCTCTCACCATGCATGGTTGCAGTAATAATTTACATAAATCTTCGGAGACCCTAGGGTAAATTGAGTAGGGAAACAAGATTCTCCTATTATTTAGCTCCCATGACTTGATTATGATGATCTACTAGTTAGTTCTTGAATCAAGGATTATGTTTAGATCTACAACTAGATATGGATGTAGATATATGCATGGCATGAGTTAGAGAGTCTTAAAATAATTAAATTTGTGAGCTGGATTGAATATTAATTGTTGGCTATGTGCATATGAGAGATAGGTTATTAGGTGGCTTAAACTCTTGGTATACATCATTAGGCTAACTTATAGATATAGGATGATGTTGTTTCACTAGTGGAAAAATAGGCTTTAGTCCCGGTTTGTAAGGGGCTTTAGTCCCGGTTGTGCAACAGGGACTAAATACCCGAGACTAAAGCCCCCCCCCCCCCCTTAGTCCCGGTTGCTTACGAACCAGGACTAAAGGTCCATCCACGTGAGCTGCGTGCGTCGGGGCAAAAATGCCTCCAGGTGAATTTTTTTCTAATTTTTCCACTTTGTTTTTTTCAAAAAAAAATTCAGATTTTCTATTATTTTAGTTATTTGCATAGTTTAGTCTCTAACTACAATTAACTCTAGTCAAATTACTTACTTGTGGTCAAACTTCCTGCTCGGTCACCCATCCTCCCACTACTCTAGCACTAGTACGCTTAACTTCCTAGTTCCATCCCGTCCCGCATCCAAGTGCTTCGCGCGCATGTATGTGATACTAGTATCATATCAATCATATTAACATGTTGGTCGATGTCACATTTCTTTATTGTTCGAATTTTAAATAATTATTTTAATAAACAAATGTAATGAGGTAATAATAATCTTGAATAAATAAATAAACATTAACTTTTTAATTTGTATTATTTCTAATTTTTTAATTTTTTAAATATTTATTTTTTTGCCAAACCAAAAACCTAAAAATTTGAAAATCTAAAAATTGGGTAAAAGTAATAGTAATCTTTATGCAAGATGCAATTATTAATTTTAATTTTTTGAAAAATAAAAAAAATTCAAAATCCGTAATTTATAGCAAAAACTAAAATCTTCATGCTTTCATATTTTCATTTGGAATTTTGAGAATCGAAAAATTGGCTAACCGCGGGGGGGTGGGGGGGGGGGGGTGAAAGGTGCGTGTGGAGTAAAAAACCTCGAAAAACCTTTAGTCCCGGTTGGTGTCCCCAACCGAGACTAAAGATGTCTGCGCCGGTCGCAGCCCACCATAGCCCTTTAGTCCCGGTTGGTGGAGCATTAGTCTCGATTCACCTGCAGAACCGCGACTAAAGACCCCATTAGTCGCGGTTCGAATATTTTGGAGACTAAAGGGATCATATGAAAGGCATTTTTTCTACTAGTGCTTGCTAATCCTGTCGTTTTTGTTTCTTCAAGTCGTCTCTACCATACCTGCCCCCTAATTTGATATCATCTTCATAGACATTCTAATGAGTTTAGACAATATAATGTGTTTCGTGGTAGCTCTACATCTCACGATCAGTGTGGGCTACAGATGGTATCACCAAGACACCAACCCATGGAGGTACGTGGACTGATCCATACTATTGTATATTTCAAAGTCCTGATGCCATAGCCTAACTTGGATTAGTATTGAGCAAGCTCGTGCAGGTGTCTGCTACTTCAATATAAACAAGGCAAGTATCCATACAGTTTTTTGGGCAAGAAAGGAATCTTATCTTACTATTAGTAATTAGATGCCTCAACGCAGCCTCTACGTGGCGTCCCCAAACACGACACCTAAACTTGGAAGAAGTGAAAGGCACGAGAAAACGCCCCGTGCTGCTCCTCCCGAGCAGCCCGGGCGGAACCCTAGCCCCAACCAGCGCCGCCACCCACATCCCGTCCTCCCCCTGCCGCCGCCGGAGGGCGCCGCCGGCAAAGCCCGTGCGACGCCGGCGGCGGCAGGGCGCTCCTTCCCGCTACGTCCTCGCCAACCCTCCTCCCCAACCTGCTGGGCTCCGCTCCCGTTCGGCGCTCTTCCCCGTGGTGGCTGGTCGCCCCAGCGCCAGCAGTCGCTGCTCCTCGCTCCCATGATCGGTGGTCGGCGGCTGGCTCCTGGTCCTGGCCAGATTCCTCCGGCTACGGAAGGTCTCGCCCAGCAGATCTGGCCGTGGGGCGACCTGCGGGCATGGGCCGGCCCGCTGCCCTTCTGCCATGGGAAAGGCCCTCTGCAGCTTGTCCGTGCTGCTGCGGAGGTGGTGAGGACGGCTCGTCTCGATGCTGCGTGGGTTACACAGCTGTGTAGCTCCTATCAACGCTCCGGGAGAAATCTCTGACCTGGACCTCTCCGGGTCGGGCGATGGTGTCGTCTTCGCGTCGCTGATCCTCTTCGGAGGCATCGCCTTGGAGCTTGACCTGTGTCGGCGGCATCGCCTCGCGTCTTCTCGCCGGCCTTTGGCTCGTTACCTTGCGGACGAGGCTATGGTTATGGTGGCCCGAGCAGTGCTGCCTAGATGTCCCGGGGTGGCCTCGGCTTGTGTTGCCCTTCGACCACGGGGGCGACACACCGGTGTCGTCGCCCCAGTCTCGGCTATCCGACGCCCTTCGACTGTGCTTGGTCTCGGCGGCACAACGCCCTTCGGCTTCGCCGACGGCACACCGGTGTTGTCGCACGTTCTCGGCTATCCGACGCCCTTCGACCGTGCCGGAGACGATTCTTGGTGTGCTCTTGTCCGGTCTCCACGTATTCCTCTACCTTTTCCTTGGGTTGCTTGACTTCGGTGTTGAGGTTCTCACCGGAGAACCTTCCCGGCTATCGACCTGAGGTGCTCAAGGTGGTGTACTGGTTACGATTTTGCTTTTGTTCGTGCCTTGTGGTGGGACTCGATTCTGCATCGCCCTTCGACCTCGGGGTCGGCACACCGGTGTCGTCGCCCCAGTCTCGACTATCCGACGCCCTTCGACTGTTCTTGGTCTCGGTTCTGCAGGTCCTTCGTCATCGCCCGTTGCTCGCCTTGCTAAATTGTGGTGGTCGTCCCTTGAGATGTTGTCCTCCTGGGGGTTCGGTTGGCTCCGGATGCTAACCTCCCCTTCCTTTTGTGCCCCTATTTCTAGATTGTTTCTTTGTTTTTATTTATCTTCTACTCCTTTGTATCCCCCTTTAATATCTTCAATCTGTTTGTAAGAACTTGGGCCTGCCAGGCTACTTTCGATGGAATACAACAAGCGGTGAGGTCCTCCCCCCTGTCAACCTCGAAAAAAAAAAAACGCAGCCTCTACGTTAATTCTCACCAGACACGTTAGAAAAAAAAAGTTAATTCTCGGATTAATAGGAAGACTCTAACTATCCATAGCCATTGGATCTATTTTTTTTTTAAAAAAGTAGTCACCTCCGTCATTCTAGATAGAAATAGCCTAAAATCTTTTTTTTCCGATAAACAAACTTTGGCCACACGGGAAATGTCATGACTGGCTGTTGGTTAATAAAATACTAGTATTTGATATGGACTACTGTTCACGGTGGTTTGTTACAGCGGTGTTCATGTTGTTCACTGTTGGTTAATCTTTTAATTAAAGAATCGATTATAAAGTTAATCTAACGTTCATGTTGGTTAGGTTAATATGTAACAATGAAATCAGATGATGTATTTGATGATGTATTCTATGCATCTATGTGGAATAAGATAAAACATTCACTAATCCCGACAGCTGCTGGCCTCCACCGGCCAGGTTGGAGGAGGAAGATGGACCGTGGTTCCTAGTCATGGCAGCGGTGTGGGGGCCGTCCGTTCCGGCTTTCATGGTGGTGGTCCTAGGGTTCTTCTTTCACGAAGCTGAAGACGTTCCAGATGCCGATCTTTCTTCATCTAGCCAGAGTGATGAATTCAAAGGTTCGAGTGGTATTCGGTCGTACGCATACATGCTTTTATTCCGACCATTTGGTTCCGGTGGGAGCGGTGCGAAGCTCTGTTCTGTGTTGATATCAAGAGACTTTTTATCCATGGTGAAGTCAGAAGCAGAGAATATCATGAAGGCGGGATTCGGGAATTAGCTAAAGAAAGTCCAAGTCTTCGCGATGTTGAGGAACTTGCTTGGTGTTCCGGGATTCGCAGCAGTGATATGAAAGTGGGGGCGTGAAAGATCGAGATGTCGCCTAGAGGGGGGTGAATAGGCAATTAAAAACTCTTGCGGATTTGTCTTGTAAGAATGCGGAATTAAACTATCGTTTAGTTTACAAGCACAAACCCTAGATATGCTAAGCTCAACTAAGTGTAACAATAACAACTAGAGCTAAGCAAGATAGGCACAAGATATATGTAGCACAAGTGATAACAAGATATATGTACTTCAAGCACGATGGCTATCACAAGAAAAGAGAGCTCGGGTATAGAAATAACCGAGGCACGCGGAGACGAGGATGTATTCCCGTGTTCCCTTCCGTTGCAAGAAGGTACGTCACGTTTGGAGGAGTGGAGGTCCACGAAGGATTCCCCGCGCCACGAAGGCTCACCCTATTCTCCGAACCACACCCACGATGGATAATGGCCCTTTTCTTATGGTTAGCTTTTCCTCCGCTCCGGAGATGGCAAGCTCCACAACCACTTCACAAGCTCCACGAAGGAGAAGCCCGGGCCTCTTCACAATCTTCTTGAAGAGATCACCGGAGCACCAACCGCCAAGCCAACTAGGAGGTCTCCCTCCAAGAGTAACAAGCTCACGATCTCTCACTCGAACTAATCGTGGTGGAGAGCTCAACACTATGCAATGATGCAAAGCAAGAACACTAGAGGTGTTCAAATCCTTCACTCTCAAATCCCACCCAAGCAACAAATGCTAAGATGAGATTGGAGAAGAAGAACAATGAGGAAAGTCAACAAAAGACTCCAAGATCTAGATCCCAAGAGTTCCCCTCACTTAGAGAAGAAATGGATTGGTGGAAGTATAGATCTAGATCTCCTCTCTTAGATCCCTCAAGAATTAGCAAGAATTATGGGAGAAATCAAAGGGGAGAGCAAGTTCTTCCAAGAGCAACAATGGAGGTGAAGAAAGGGGAAGAACTACTCAAGCTCAAGGTGGGAGAAGGCTATTTATAGTTAGGAGGAAGAAATAACCGTTGGGGAGAAAAAGCCAAAGAAAAACGCAGAAAAACGGGCCAGAATAGTGCCCAGCCGGTTGGGCGACCGACTGACCGGACCAGGCACTGGGGAGCCCGGTCGGCAGCCCGGTCGAGCCGGCCCAGCAGCCGGGCGGCACTGGACGCGCGCTGTGCGGCGGATAAGGCTTAGGGCCGCGCGGGGGGGGAGGAAAGGGCCCGGCCCGGCCAGGAGGCCGGTCGGCCGGGCGGGGCACTGAGCGGGTCGGTGGGCGCTGGGCACTGCGGCAGGCCGGCTGGCTGGCCGGGTGGGCCGGCGTGCGGCCCGGCTGACCGGTCGCCCAGCCGGCTGCCCCTCTTTTCTTTTTCTTCTCTTTCTTCTTTTCTCCTTTTTCCTTTTTCTTTAATAACTAATGCTCCCAAATTCCGATTCGACTGAAACCAATTTTGTTTGGAAGATAACAACAAATGCTATCAAATAGAAAGTGAAAACACACAAGTCTGTACGAGGGGATTTTATCATGAATATAAAAGGTAGAACCTTATATCATGAATAATTGGTAAAATCACCCAACCTCGAAAACGCAATAGAAGATGCATCCGGATTCCGTTTTCGATGAACTTGGGCTTGTTGTAAAGCTAGCAACAAGCTCAAGAACCTCACACAGAGAAACACGAAGAAGCAATAGGGATATGCAAAGTATGCAACGGATTGAGCTCCCTAAGACGATGTGATCAAGTTACCCAACCGAAAGCCCCTCTTAATAGTGCGGCTATCTATCCTATAATCCGGTCTCCCATCAACCACCTTGAGACCGGTAAAAGAAAAACCTATCAAGTTCATACCTTTGCCTTGCGCATCCCGCTTGATCTTGATGATAACACTTCAAGCTCTACACAAGTCGGAATGCCTCACTTGATCAATGTTGCTTCGTGAAGACTCACAAATGCTCCCCCATACACTATGATGGGAAAGCTCCATTGATGCACATCTTCACATGTCCATTATCACCAAATGGACGGCAAGCTTCAAGCATGTGATCCACTCAAGATGCTCATCTTGAACTTGCCCAACTCAATCATTGTATCTTCTCATACTCAATCCTTATCATCAATGTTGCTTCGTGAAGACTCACAAATGCTCCCCCATACACTATGATGGGAAAGCTCCATTGATGCACATCTTCACATGTCCATTATCACCAAATGGACGGCAAGCTTCAAGCATGTGATCCACTCAAGATGCTCATCTTGAACTTGCCCAACTCAATCCTTGTATCTTCTCATACTCACATAAGATAGAGCATGGCTAATATTGAGTTCCACATAAGAACTCCATCTTCATTTCTTCTTCTTGATCATATCACATATATATCTTCATACCGATGATCTTGATGCCAATACACAAGATATACCTTTATCTTCATGGCATCCATACTTGAATCCAACACATGGAGTACAAGTAGTACATATGGAATATTCCTTCATATAAACTCAATGAAAACATTAGTCCATAGGGGTTGTCATTAATTACCAAAACCACACATAGAGGCAATATACCCTTACAGGGCGGCAGCACATGTGAAGTTTAAAGTCCTACCTTTCAGGGTGAAAACCCAAGGTCTGACCTTAACTGGTTGTTTCTGGCAATGACCTTGTTGAAGGCATTGTTTTGAGAGTGGGGACTATCTTCAGGGTGAAAACCTAAGATCTTGATTGGGGACGACAGAGCTGGTGCATTGTTCCCTTCTTGGAGGCGTTGCTTTTGGAGAGTCTGTATTTCAGGTGTTGTCTTGGTGGTGGATGTATTGCCGTTGCTAGACCTGGGATACTGTGGGAGGACTTTTATTTCTTAGTTTTCTTTTTTCCTTTTTTGGCTGTATGCATCCGTACTGCCATTAGAGTGTTGCGTTGTTGCAGAGGCTGTGTGTAATTGGTATATTTTAATATTAATATATTCCCTTTATAGGAAAAATGTAGATCTAACAGCTGTAAATAAAACATTCACTAAATCTGCAACAAATTGGCAGGCTTCGATAGTCTGGTAAAAAAAATCGAAAATCAATAAATATGAACAATTTCCACATGTACATTTACATGTGAGCTACTCCTTCCGTCCCATAATATAAGATGTTATTACAACCAATATAGGTGTATATTAGTTTGTTTTTTTTTGAAATGGAGGTGTACATTCGTTGTAATAACATCTTATTTATAGTGGGACTGAGGGGCTACAATACAACTGCCATTTTCACTATGTAATATTTTAATTTGCTAGCTAGGTAAAAATATTAATATGTGGCTCTATAATAATCCTCAACAGTTAGTATTTACTATTATATATTTATTTACCTCGTTTCTGTATCTCAAAATTAAATTATTATTAATTAAATTTAGTAGTTAGGTAAGGAATATCTATATTGCATGTAGAAATTGTTGCAGATGTTTGTGAAACATTTAAATGCGATTTCTTATTTTTGATAATACAGGGATTTTGTGGTGCTTGGGAATCCAAATTTCCTCGCTCATATTTACCCTTTCTTAGCGATAAGATATAATAATGTACTGTAAAAATGCTTTTTTATATGTACTCTCTTATTGAATTTATCTTCTCATTGCAGCTACTTGATCTTAGTTGATGACGTATGGTCTGCATCTATGTGGGAGAAGATAAAAAAGTCACTGCCTAGAACTAACAGAGGCAGTAGAGTAATAATCACCACACGGTTTCAAGCTGTTGCCGGTGCGTGCATCAGAGGTAAAGGAGATCGTGTTCATAAACTGGTTGTACTCAGCACTGACAAAACTAGAGAATTATTCATGGCCAAATCAAAAATCGGCAAAGAAAACAATAACAAAGTTCCACCCAGACTCTGGGAACTGTGTGGGGGTCTGCCGTTGGCCATAGTTACCATGGCTGGGCACGCCGCCTGCAACCCAGACAGACAAGAAGATGAATGGAAGAAAGTGTGCAGCAGTCTGGTACCAGAATCCGGCAAAGATCTTGCACAGGAAGGATTCACGAGGATACTTAGTCACTGTTACAATGATATGCCTGGTGAGATCAAGACTTGCTCCTTGTATTTGTGCATATTTCTTAAGGGGCGCAAGATAAGCAGAAAGCGGCTGACAAGGCGGTGGCTGGCAGAAGGATTCGTAAGTGAGAAGGATGGGCTGGGTGTGGAGGATGTCGCGGAGACATACTTCAATCATCTTGTAAAGAGAAAGATCATACGTGCCGTGGAGCACAGCAGCAATGGGAAGGTCAAGAGCTACCAAGTTCATGACATGGTTCTTGAGTACATTGTGTCCAAGGCAAGTGAAGAAAACTTTGTCACAGTGGTTGGTGGCCACTGGATCATGGCGCCGCCTAGCAACAAAGTTCGCCGTCTATCCCTCCAAGGCGGTGACTCCAAACAAAAGAAGGCAATGGAGAGCATGAACTTTTCTCATGTTCGATCTTTGATCTTGTTTGGGAGCTTGGCCCAACTGCCTTCCAACTCACTGAAATTGTGTTAGACCTTGAAGGTTGCAAGGATTTCAAAAAGCAACATGCCAAAAGGAGATATGCAAGATGCTTCTACTCAAATACCTCAGCCTCCGAAGGACAGAGATTGACAAGATGCCTACAAAGATAGGAAAACTCCAGTATTTGGAGACTATTGACATAAGGGAGACCAATATCACAGAGCTGCCGAACACCATCTGCTATCTTGAACGGCTGGTGAACATACTTGGTGGGAACAAAAGAACTAGGATGGCACTGAAGCTTCCACAAGACCTGAGGAAGGAAACATTGAAATCCCTGCGCATATTGTCAGGTATCGAGATCGTTGAAGGATCTGCGGTCTCTGTGGCAGACCTTCATCATCTCACAGATCTCAGGAAGCTAGCCATTTACAAGCTCAAAATCCAGAACGGGGGTAAGCTTTCCAGAGATTTAAGCTCCTCAATCGAGTACCTTGGTGGCTACTCTCTCCACACCCTTATAATCGATGACCAGTCATCTGAGTTCCTGACATCACTGAGTGCTCTCTCTTCCCCTCCCAAGTTTCTCAATGCTCTCGAGCTGTCTGGCAAATTGCTTGAGCTCCCAGAATGGATCACAGAACTGGATGCTCTGACAAAGTTGACACTCCCGGTGACCGTGCTGACAACACATGCTTTGCACCACTTGAGCAAGCTCCAAAAATTGTTTTCTCTCACGTTTCACTTACTTCAGCAAAGCAGGATGCAGAAAACAAGACGGATTCTGATAGGCAGATCAGAGTTCCGGCTGGTGGATTTGAAGAGCTCAAGCTTCTTCGTTTCTCAGCTCCTTTCATGCCGCTGCTAAGATTTCCAGCTAACGCAATGCCGAAGCTCCAAAGGCTTGAGCTAAGATTCAGCAATTTCGAGGGAATGTATGGCATCGAAAACCTTCAAGATCTCAAAGAGGTCCATGTCAGAGTGCATGACAAGGCAGGTGATGTTACCAACTTTATAGTAGATCAAATGGCAATAGCAGCAAGGGAAGATGATAATGGACCCAGAATGATCGTTGATCAGTATCACGAGTGAGCGAGTGACCCAACAGCCAATCTACCAGTTTACTTTTTGTTATTTGTTCATGTCATAAACATTCTGTCTTATTTATCCTTGTGCAAGTTCAAGACAATATTTACTTGATCTGTTTTCAATTATAGTCTTTGACATTCATTTGAGTTCAGTCGGTGCGGTCACTCACTTGTAATGCTTTACACCGCTTCAGGAAGCCCAATGTATACATTGTTTTATCCTACATTTTCATTTAGGGTAGATAGAGGGATTCGGATACTATTATAATCAATGTTGTTTATCCAGCTTGCCTTCTTATCAAATTTTACCTTCCAAACATATGTCGGGAACTGAGTTACGGTAGGAAGCCGGAATTTGTACAGGAAGCTTGGCCTCCATCGAAATCCATTCACTATGAGCGTTACAGCTCAGTCTCAAGCTTGATCATTCCTTTGAGGGAACCAACAATAACTCTATAGCCCACAATTCAAATTGGCAGATAACTAGTTCAAATTTGAACATTCAGACACTTATCCACCCTCACAAATAATAGATCGCAGCCAAACCAACAATGGCTGGCTTTTGTATGTTTTTCAAGAGTCACTGTGTAGGAGCAGGCGGAATGGAACCGCACCATGGTTTTCAGTCAACAAATTGTTTTAAATGTACTAATCCTTTTTTATCACTTTGCATTGCCAAGTTCCAGTACTGCTTCTTGGTCTCAGATTCGGGCTCCACCCTCTCCCCGACTTGTTTGAGTAGAAGTTTCACTTAGTCCTGACAACATATTTATTTGCAGAGGGGGGTAATGTCTGAAAGGGACCAACAAGGAAACTTTTCTCCGGAGGTTCTCGGACCATCCATGTCAGCTTTGAACAGTCGGGCAAAATTAGTAAGTATTCTAGTAGTGTATGAATTCCTTCGCCTATCAGCAACCTTTCTTAACATACGGGCCAACTCTAACACATCACATCAGGGTACACATGACAAAGCTCGGATTCAGACAATGTGTCGGGTAGCAAGACTTGGTATCCTATGCCAAGTCCTTCCAAGTACATTCAGCCAACTCTAACTCACTATGTTTATACAAATAAGAGCAACTTGTTTAGTATACTTGAACAGTTCGCACCACGAGGCACTTATGTACTACCACAGATAAAATTATCGCTATATAAACTAGGTACCCACTTGCACTAGCATAGACAAAACACGAAATAAAACAACTTGCACTAGCATAGACAAAATAAAATTAAAACAAGTGGCCGGGAATAAAGACTTGGTATCCTATCTCAAGTCTATATATTATATTCAGTCAACTCTGTTGTGAAGTGTATAAGTAGATTGCCTAACCCTTTCCATCAGTTCGGATTTTTGGTTCAAGTGGCTAGTGCATGAATCTTAACATGGTATCAGAGCCCTAGGTCTCGAGTTCAAATCCTAGCTTTCACATGGTTTTCGCAATTAAGACTAAAAATTGTTGTTGTCCCGGTTTTCGCAATTAAGCCTAAAAATTGCTGTTGCCCCCCTGTTTAGCCACCGCTGATGTCCTGTTTCGGTGTGCTCTTCTTCTTCCACGTGTTGACTTTCTCTTCTCCCGTCACACGCGAGTGGGGGTGTTGTGAAGTGTATAAGTAGATTGCCTAGCCCTTTCCATCAGTTCGGACTTTTGGTTCAAGTGGCTAGTGCATGAATCTTAACAAACTCTAATAACCAGTCAAGTTAAAACAACTTGCTTAGGATGGAGCTAATTACAATTGTAGTCTAACAACTTGTCTATCGTGTGATGATTTGGTCCTACATCTTGCAAAGTGTGAAGCCACCATCCTACAACTTGTCAATCATGTGAAGATTTGGTTCTCAATCAATCGAATGATGACATGTGGCGTTATAATTTTTGCATAAAAACCCCTAATACTTTTAACTTGCACGTGCAACATTTAGTGTTATCTTGTAGGTGGGTCCCACCTGTCAGTGCGGGCGAAACAAATCTAAAGGTATAATAGATGCCCCCTCATGGGGAGCTCACAGCGATTTCAACCTGTCAGCCATTGGATCTTCCTGCCTAGCGAATCTTGTCCGTTGCTTGTTGGCTCACAGCTGCTAGATAAATCCATGCAACAGACATGTCTTACCCGTCTGAGGCTGGTCGTGGGTCCCACCACTGTCCGGGCCTGCAAGTCAGTAGCCGTAGGTGTGGTTGGCTTTAGTGCACGAAGACTGGCCGGACAGAAAAAATCCCCCCCCCCCCCGCAGTGAGACAAAAAGGACTTCTCCTCCAATCCCCGTCAAACCCTAGCCCCCAATCCCGTTCCTCTGCTCGTCTCCTCCCCTCTCGCTCCCTTGAGTGTGCCGCGGTGGCCAGCGCCGTCCCGACCCGCTGCGCCCCCCCTCGAGCTGCAGACCTCCCCAATCCCCTCTCGTTCCCACCCCCCATCTCCAACCGTGAAGAACATGGCAGCGGCGGCGGCGCCTGGGCGACGGAGCCGAGCGCGCGCTTGAAGATGGCGGCGGCGCGCGCGCGCCTGGGCGAAGGCGGCGGCGAAGGCGCGCCCTGGCGACGGCGGCGACAAGCGTGTGCCTGGGCGACGGCAACGACTACAGCGGCGACGGCGAGCGCGCGACTGGAGACGGCGCTCGTGGGCGATGCGGCAACGACGGCAGCGAAGGTGCGCCTGGACGACGGCATCGAAGGCGCGCCTGGACATCGGCGGCGGCGAGCACGCTGGACGCTGCGCAACTCCATCGCCGGCCGCCTCAAGCACCACGCCGGCGTCCACCCCAAGCACATCGCATCTGGTTACGTCCCTGCTGTTGTACAGTATACAACCTCTTTCCTTCTTTCTCTTACCAATTTTTTTTGCTCATAGTTCTATGCTTTAAATCGTTTGAGAAATCTAACAGTTTTTCTGTGGCTACTGTACAGATCTGCTCTAATACTGCTCAGTTTCTCAGTTTTCAAATTGCTTGTGGTGAAGATTCGGTTAAGTGTAATCTTCAATCACTGTATTTGGAAATTGAATACTGCAAGGTTTGCTGCTCTACCTTTTCTTTTACGTTTTATCACCTTCTTCATACTCTTTACAATACCCATTATTCATCTTGGAAATGCCCATTTTTTTCATACAGGTCACTGTCCATCTGCACCCAATAGCTCTAGGTGAAAGATAAAACGGTGTTGTTCTAAAGAGAGTAAATTTACCGATTATATGTGACACCTTCATTCTCTAAAAATGGATTCAATGTATAATATGCATCTTGTGCTCAGAGGTCAAATATATTTCTGCAATTTAACTGTAATGAGCTCAGGTATGTTAGCTTTGTAATGTCCATGCAGATGTACTGGTGTATATCGATCTGAACCATGAATTTATGTTTATGGATGGAGGGTGAACATGTAGTTAATATTTTTTATATGGTTTATTAGGTTCTTAATCAGGCTATCTTATTTTAAACAAAATCTTAAAATTAGCAAGTTGAAAGAAAATAAGTCATTTTTAACTTGATAAAACTGCAACTGAAGCAGTACAATTATTGTTATTTGTATGAACAGCCAGCATGTACTGTGAAAATATATTAGTTTTCTATTTGCTATTTTCTTGCTATTTATTTGAATATAGGATGGCATCTGCATGCTTTTGTCTCTGATTCCTTGTTCTTACCAGTGCTCTTCAGCAATACAGTTGTTGTTATTTGTATGAACAGCCATCATGTAGAGTGCAAATGTATTAGTTTTGTATTTGCTATTTTTCCTTGCTCTTTATTTGAATATAGGGTGGAATTTGGATGCTTTTGTATTTGATTCCTTATTCTTAACAGTTGCCCTTCAGTTTCATTTCAGGTCATGGTTGTCTTACAATAATGTGGAGTGCTGCAAAAAACATGTCTTCGCTGGCTGACACTTTGAATTTGTCCCCAAGGTATTCTTTCAACCCCTGTTGACCATAAATAGGGAAATTTGCAACCCTGTTTCGAATTGGAAAATCATCTTATTTATTATATATTCTATAGCAGATATGCTAAGTAATCTTGTCATATTTCAAAATTATTTTTGGCAAAAGAAGATAGTGAAACCACTGATCTGAAGTCACTTGCCAACATTGTTCAGGTGTGGTTCTTATGTGCTAGGCGCCCTAAATGATCCGTGAAGTAAGAAGCTTGTCCAGACATATTTGTGTCTTTCCAAATCAGTTGAAAATGAGTGACATTATTGTCCAACCATACAACTTCCTTTTTAAATCGGAAGCGTCTCGAACTATATGCTGACTGTGTGGTTGTTCTTGACAATACAACTCCTAATAGAATGGTCCTCCGACGTTAGTTTAAATCATACTTTGGACAAACAAACTCTTTGGTCTCCACTATTATATCTGCAAGCACAACCACGTTGAGGTATCTTGGATATATGAATAATGATCTGGCTGGCCTGCTTGCCTTCTTGATCCCAACTCCAAGGTGCCATTTTCTGATGATAGGTTATACACCATTGATCAACGCCAGGTAACTTTGGTTCCCGAGTTGTTACGTTGGACACGCAGCATGTTTGGATTTAGGTCTCTGATACGTCTCCAACGTATCTATAATTTCTTATGTTCCATGCTACTTTATTGATGATACCTACATGTTTTATACACATTATATGTCATTATTATGCGTTTTCCGGAACTAACCTATTGACGAGATGCCGAAGGGCCAGTGCCTGTTTTCTGCTGTTTTTGGTTCCAGAAATCCTAGTAAGGAAATATTCTCGGAATCGGACGAAATCAATGCCCAGCATCCTATTTTTCCACGAAGCTTCCAGAACACCCGAGAGCCACCAGAGGGGATCCCTGGTGGGCCCAGATGATAGGGCGGCGCGACCAGGGCTGGGCCCGCGCCCCCCTAGTGTGTCGCCGCCTCGTCAGCCCTACGACTCCGTCTCTTCGCCTATATAAAGGTCCCTGACCTAAAACACGATACGAATAAGCCACGGTACGCGAAACCTTCCAGAGCCGCCGCCATCGCGAAGCCAAGATCTGGGGGACAGGAGTCTCTGTTCCGGCACGCCGCCGGGACGGGGAAGTGCCCCCGGAAGGCTTCTCCATCGACACCGCTGCCATCTCCACCGCCATCTTCATCACCGCTGCTGCTCCCATGAGGAGGGAGTAGTTCTCCATTGAGGCTCGGGGCTGTACCGGTAGCTATGTGGTTCACCTCTCTCCTATGTACTTCAATACAATAATCTCATGAGCTGCCTTACATGATTGAGATTCATATGATGATGCTTGTAATCTAGATGTCATTATGCTAGTCAAGTGGGTTTTACTTATGTGATCTCCCGGAGACTCCTTGTCCCACGAGTGTAAAGGTGACAGTGTGTGCACCGTGTGGGTCTCTTAGGCTATATTTCACAGAATACTTATTCACTGTTATGAATAGCGTAGTGAAGTGCTTATTTATATCCCTTTATGATTGCAATGTGTTTTGTATCACTATTTATCTATGTGCTACTCATGTGATGTTATTAAAGTAGTCTATTCCTCCTGCATGGTGTAATGGTGACAGGTGTGTGCATCGTGTAGTTCTTGTCATAGATTATGATCATGATCTCTTGTAGATTGTGGAGTTAATTGTCATTATGATAGTATTGATGTGATCTATGCCTCCTTCGTAGTGTGATGGTGACGAGTGTGCATGCTATGTTAGTACTTGGTTTATTTTGCAAAGATCTATTATACTCTAAGGTTACTTAAACATGAATATCGAATGTTGTGGCGCTTGTTAACTCCGGCATTGAGGGTTCGTGTAATCCTACACAATTAGTGGTGTTCATTATCAAACAAGAGTATATGTAGCACAAAGGAAAGAGAACTTATTTATTATGTGATCAATGTTGAGAGTGTCCACTAGTGAAAGTATGATCCCTAGGCCTTGTTTCCATCACAAAGAATTGCTTCCTACGCCAGCAAGCTATTTTACGGCGCCGCTTGTTTACTTGTTTTACTGCATCTTTACTTTACTGCAATATTACCACCATCTATACCACCTGTGTTTTACTATCTCTTCGCCGAACTAGTGCACCTATACATCCGACAAGTGTATTTGGTGTGTTGGGGACACAAGAGACTTCTTGCTTTGTGGTTGCGGGGTTGCTTGAGAGGGATATCTTTGACCTCTTCCTCCCTGAGTTCGATAAACCTTGGGTGATCCACTTAAGGGAAAACTTGCTGCTGTTCTACAAACCTCTGCTCTTGGAGGCCCAACACTGTCTACAGGAAAAGAAGCGTGAGTAGACATCAGTCTCATGTACTTACTTTGTAGTTGCCTTAGGTTGGTTTAAATTTGGGACCAGTGGATTTGTTTCAGACTTCGAACATTTGGTTTCCTGTTTTTCTTGTGGCAGGCTTGACCTGATTTAAGTTTCTGACCTTTTTTCCTTGTGTGCTAGATTTTTTAGCTCAAAATTTATATGCATGGTAAGAGCATTATAGATCAAAATATTAAGAAATAAGAACATGACTGGGTGAGATAATCATATTTTCATCAAATAATCACATGGAAGTAACAAACTAAATCTTAATTCCAGACTTCCAGTAAATTCACGACTTAAAAAACACATTACCTGGCTATTGACATGATTTCAGTTGACACAACTGCATGAATTTCATTCCTGCCTATGCAGGTTAATATTGAGGATTCTTCTGGTTGGAGCTCCTCGAGGATCATCAGTAACCTAGAAAGTATGCTCTGGATGTTGGATCAGCTGCATATCAGAATTGAGTATGTTTAGTTAGTTCAACTTAAATATCTGAATTTTCTGGCATTATTTCAACCGAATTATGTTATTATCTACCTACGGAGCTACCGATTCTGATCTCTAGATACTTTTATATGAACGGTACTTATTATCTATTTTATAGTGTCCAAATAGTCATTGAGGTTTTGTCTCACTTTCCTAACATTTTGTTTCCTGTCCTTGGTGCCAATCCTTAAAGTGATATACTTATGAAATGATATATTTATAGCTTGCTATATATTACTTGTATGTGCGAGAAGATTATTTTCTTTATAATACATATGATCTCAGGTTTTTTTAGAGAGAACGTATGACCCCATCTCATAAAATCTTGCGGATTAGACTGAATAGATTCCGATGGGCCAAAACACGTCCTTTCTTATACAATGTGTAGTTGTAAGGCCTATTTGTTGCCATTCTTTCTTCTGTAGACAACTATGTTTCTTTGCCTTGGGAATTTTTTGGTCTATGCTCGACGATGCCCTAGATCGTTCCCAATTCCCCTGTCTTCCCATTTTTCTTTGCCATTCGCTGCAGTGAACGGAAGTATGTGGAGGAAGTTAGACAAAACCTCAGTAATTAGAAAGCGTCGCAAACAGATAAAATGAACTTTTACAAGGGTTTGTGTCTTGGAGCCTCAGCAAGGATGGTTTCATTTTCATTTACGTGAACCAACTTCTCATTCCATTTGTGGGAGTTTGATTATTTATAGACCGTCGCCAACCAGCAAAAGGTTCATGATTGAACGTGATGAATCACTTCGTGCTGGTATTAGTTGTCTTCCCTGCTTTGAGTTTTCAGTGTTCTTACCTTGAGCTCGCTGTTTTGAATAAATATTTGACCATAGGTTAGATGCTTCTCACCGGATTCTGGTAGATCCTGCATCCGTTAGCTTTAGATGTGAATATTTTGTCTAACCAAAAAACTGTACACATTAGCTTAGTTTATGTAGCTAAATCATATGAATTTATGTTTTATCTTACAATATTTTTAGATATCCGGTTTTAACCGATGGTTAAACTAAATAAATTATGAAAATGGAAACATAATTGGTTACTTGGAGTCAATTTGTCTGCATATGTAATTTGACATGCTGTAGTTATATAAGTGACTATGCAATTCAGTGCTTGGAAAGCTCTATTATCGGGAAATCCTTTAGCCTCCCCTTCAAATAAACATGAATTGAAACGAAGATTTTTAAAAGTTCCTTTTCAATGGTGTGTATACTAAGAGAAGGTTTACATTTTTCTCATGTACCCTCAGCGATGATTTATAGAGACTGAAGTATTCGCTTTGTACCACATGTTTGCTTTCAGTAAGTATTCTGGTTACATAGACCATAGTAAAAAAAGATATCATGATGTTTCAAATCTTGGTTATGTAAAATCTTCAAATTATATTAAATGTGTCCCGATTAAATACTATGTGCACTCACCTGATTATTATATATATTGTTACTGCTTACTTCCATAGCCTCGGGATATTGTTGAATGGAGGAAGATGAGTTCATAGGCTCGGGATCCATCTTTTGATGAAAAAGAAAGGGAATGGTGCATATCAAAGTAAGTTCTTAATCTGTGTATGCCACTTTATCTACGTGTAGACTTATTTCCATGGTGTCCAGATTTGTTCTTAGAGATGCATACAGAGGTGGAAGTTCTTTCATTGTCAAATTATAACTATTAGTCCTATGCGGTCCATCCTACTATAAGAGCACCCAGCAAGATTTTCACAAATTATTTGCTTTTCTGCAAATGTTCATTCCTTTTAAAGAAAAGTACATCCTACGGTCCTATCTTGAACCTTTGGTTGTATATGTGTCGGTGTACACCCTGCATGTGTGTAGATCGAACTATTATGTGGCCCACTTATATGCTATTTCTGACATGCTCTTACCTGAATATCTGAATAAGTAAGACTGTCAACAAACCCATGTTCCAGAAACAAGAATGTTTTTGAGCCTTTCATGTACAGCCAACAGAAGTAAATAATAATAACACCTACGGCTTTAAGGTGAATAAACAATGCAACAAACAATCATACGGAAAGATTTAGCCTATCAATATTTTGTACAGAAACAATTGAGGAAATATACGTGACTTTGCAGTACTTACCAATTATAGGTTCAACTTCGGTATTTTATCATCATGATGGCTCTTTGTTAGTAATAAGTATTAAAAGTTAGTTATGTTTGGTCTTTCATCCTTACAGTGCAATCAGAAACCTCTTAAGGTTTACAAACTGTTTTTTATTTAGAATTTTCCCTTTGTGTCTTTTTTCCCTTCTTGATACCAGGCTCCTCCTTGAATGTTTACAGTAATGTTTTCACTCCAACTTTGAAAGTTGGACCAGTTCATCATCTGCCTTGAATAAGTTCTTGAATTCTAATGCAAGTATCATTTTATAACTTATGTCTTCCTGCGTTGCATGATCCGCTGGTTATCCGTTGGTTAATCCCTATTTTCATTTGTATACTGATGTCACAGTTCGCTATTATTTTATATGCTTTATCAGGGAGGTTCGCTCTCACATGTGCAAGAGATGATTTGAAGATTGCAGTGTAGACTTAGACAAGAACAACTATGAGAGGCCAACACTTAGCGGTTCCAGCTTGAAACTCTATCTGGAGATGCATGTTGATTTGTATCTATGTAGTATGTACCAAGTACAACCTTATATATCTCCTGAGTTTTGCTTTTACCAAAAAATATTAGTGTCGTTGTCTGACATCTGCCTCCTTGCTAAATAAGAAATCTTAGCTACTTCTCTTTACAACTGAGTTATCGCTATGTATTTTATTTAAATTTTTCTCCTTGGCTGCTTAACTGACGATTATTTGGTATTGCAGTTTTTCTAGGACCGATAGTAGTGCATAGCATATACAAATTGGTGTTGAACACATGGAGATCCAAGACATAGCCGACCCCAAGTCACCAACTTCTTGTCCTCCACAAACACCATGTTGTGGGATTTTGCTCAAGTGAGCCAAGACATCTAATTAGACAACTCTATTTTTGTTCATATAGTATTCTACCTTTGCCCTACTGTGTATACCATTTCTGCTCCAAACTATGTATATTAGCTACTTATTTTCAATGCTTGGTGGATCTACCTCTTACTAGCCTTACCTTACTTATTTTAGTCCTATGATTCTTGTGAAAGAAAGTATCTGTATATTACTAAGAACCTGACCGCCTTCTGTACTAGCTGCTTCCGATGTTCCGTTTTGGGTAGTGACCTCTGTTATCATCGTGTTGCTCTTGTTTGATGCTTTGTATTATTATATAGAAATAATGAACAGCTTTGCTGTGAACCCAAATGGGTCTCTACCCTGTGTTCGATTATTGTTATCTTAGGACCATGTATATGTACCTATATGCAATATATTTCCCTACTTTTGACACTTAGATGTAGGTCTCTATGACTCTATGGTTTGATATATGTAGTACATGCTATACTGGGTTCTTCGGCTCTATATCATCGCTTTCTACCTATGTTTTATATGGTTGAAGACGGGGTCGCGCGCCAAGGCGCGCCTAAAAATCTATGTTGTACCTTATACCCAACAATCGATGGACTAAGAAAGCCATCATCAAGAGCTTCATATGATTCTGGATCAACCAATTTGAACGCACCCACAAATCAAACAAATTCAAGAATTTGGATTAACGATGGAGTAATTTAAATGTAATGTTCATCATTTCGTGCGTTTTATCCTAATTTTATCTTATTGATTTGGTTATGTGAAACCGGAAAACGTATTATCATTTACCCACTCGATTTTCATCGATGTTATACAAACTGTAAATTAGTGCAAATTTTACTGGATCGTGCGCCAAGGCGCACATCTAAATCTAGTAAAATTTTACTACGGCCGGACGAGGGACCGATCCCGCGAGTTGTAGTTACCTCAAACTCACAGTCGCCGCTAGACAACACAACATTTGTGTTCTGTACTCAGAACGTACATCTCTTATAGACAGATTACATCATTTTTTCATGAAACTGTTCAAATTTTTTTGGCAGCACACACACATTTTTTTTTGGGAAAAATTGTATCAGCATGTAGTTTAAGAAGAGTGATGGAACGTGTTGTCATTTTTCTTGAGAGCTTTTGTGCTTCCATGCTAGCCAATTTATGAATATGGAAAATAAGCTATTCCCGTAAATGATTCTTGGGTCGAGTGTCAAATACAAATGCATGGTCCTTTGTTCTAAACTAGTTTAGTGTATACAATTTCCGTGACAAAGCATTTGTGTTTTAAACTGAGATGTCCATAAATAAACTAAGTAATGTATATTCCATTTAGCATGAGGAAATATACTCTACCAATCAAATGACCTTTTATTATCTTAGATTCAGTTGGCATGAAGGTGCATGCTAACAACCTGAATATTTTCCATCAATCCGAACTCGTAAATATACTTGAAATATTTTGCATTACATGACGTGCTTTCTAAATGCACTAGGTACAGATTGACAATTTTCGTGGCATACAATACATCATCCCTATTTCTCCCATAATTTGAGTGTCTTTTCCCCATCACGGGCACATGAAAAGGTTCTAGAATTGGAATTCAGGGCAATGAACAATCCCAGAAAAGGTGCATATATTTTCCTTGACGTTGACATAAGGCACTATACTCTCATAATAAGAAGCTTGTACAACTGATCCAATTTTTAAACCTTAACTTTGCATTGAAGGGGATGCCAAAAATACAATGTGGCAAGATGCAGACCCAAGAATCTATCGAAACCTGGGCGCGCCGTAAGGCAACTAAATTTTTTCTCAGGCAAGGGTAAGCATCATATGGAGCAAAGAGTATTTTAACAATAGTTTTAATGCGGAAACCCTAAATACATGTTGACACATTTCAATGTTCACAACATGTTTGAATAAAAAGATGAGAAGATATTCAAATGAACATATGTGCTAATATTAGATATGATTGGATTAGCAAGAACTTATAGGAGATTAATAAAACTCTGACGGTCGATGACAAAAGTTGAAATGTCCGACGGGCGATATCTTTTTGAAAATGGAAGATGCCATTATATTTAATTGTGCATGCCTATATACATATATAGGCTATGCATGTATTAATAATTTAATATAGAGATGAGAGCTATAACAATTTTTCAAGACATGTGTATGTAAATATAAGGGAGGCCAAAAGGAAAAATGATATTGGGAAAACGTCTGCTGGGGACTCCCTCGTCGCGAAGCAAATTAGATATGCTACAAGTGTCCCTGATCCAGATGCGTATAAAGCAACAAAAAAACAGAACAATGTATAATAGCATAACATCCTCACGTAAGACATGAACGCGCGTTCGCTCTTGTGGTAGTAGCATGTAAGAGCATCCCCACTCGTCTCCCCGACTAGCTCCCGAGCGACGTTTTTCCAATCCGGACGGCGTTATTCGGCCTAGTCGCGCCCCCGGTTTCTCGATTTCGTCCGAATTTGGCCTAAATTCATCCGGCGATCCCACGCCATCCCCGGCCTCCCGGGGAGCGGTCGGGGACTCCGGACGAAACGAAGCGCGCGAAACGTCGAGGAAACTTCCCGCGCGTCTGGTGGCCCCAACTTGTCGGCGAGAGACACCGATCGTCGTCCTCATCGCATCGTCTTCCGCGCGCTATAAAAGCCTGCCGCCGGTCAGTATTCGCCGGCCGCGTAGCTTCCACGCGGCGAGTTAATGCCGTCGCCTCGGTATCACGCGCGCCTACCTCTATTTATCGCCGAACTACCGCGTCAGCCCCGCATTCACCTCGCTCGCCTTCCACCAAATCTTCGCCGAACTCGAAAGAGTTAGCAATGGCGAACGACGGTGCAGCCAACAACGGCTTCGGCCGCCGCTCTCTCCACCAATGGGAGGGACGGCTCCTCCACGCGGCGGGATACCCGGCGCCGCCGGACTTCCGCGCGCCGGGGGGATGGAGGCTGAGCGCAGGCGGCGTGCCGATCCCGCCGCCGCCAACGGGTGGGGCCGCACTCGAAGCGGCGATCGATGAGGTGCTCGTCATTCTCAGTGACGAGCAGCGCGCGGATCCGCGTTTCTTCCTCGACAACCACGAATCCTGGATCGCGTTCTTCCGGCGCAGGTATGAACGCGAACTCGCGTCTTACGACGGGCCTCCTCCTCCTCCTCCGGCAAGGAATAACACCGCTGGCCGCCGCCGATGGTGGAGCGCGCCTAACCGCACCCTCGAGAATGTGCTCGCGCACATCGAGGACGGGAACTCCCCCGTCCTGGGGATGCCGCCCAGGACGCCGCCGCCGGTGGCGCCTACCGTGTCACGCCGGCACGGTAGTTCCTGGATGCCGAGGAGGATGGCGCCATCCTCCTCCTCGTCTGGCTCGCGGTCGGCGTCCAGATCCGGCGGGTCGACGCCGGCCACCGTCAAGCAGGAGTGGGCGTCTCCTTCGACCATCAAGAAGGAACAGGCGTCGCCACCGCCGACCAGAGGGCGCAGCAGCGGCGCCCTCGTCATCCGCGACCAGCCTTCTGCTCCGCAGAGCGGGCGGAAGAGGAAGTCGTCGAAGAAAGAGGCCGGCGCAAACCAGCTCGCCGCAAACCAGCTCGCCGAGGAGGAGGCGAGGCGCGCGGAGGAGGCCGCGGTGGCGGAGGCGATCGCCAGGTCGCTGAAGGACCTGGTGCACTGGAGTGGTCCAGGCGGGACTAGGAGCGCCAGGAGGCGGAGCAGCAGCGGCGGCTGCTGGATCTGGCTGCCGCGCGTCAACTCGCCGCCCGCACCGCCACACCATCCGCCGCTAGGAACGCCGCGCCCAGGGAGGTGGTGAAGCTCGAGGAGAGCAGCGACGACGACATGTACCTTCCGTCGCCGCCACGCGCCGGCGACGCTGGCCAGGGCACGAGCCGCTGGTACGAGGCTCCGCCGCCCCAGGACAACGCCGGCTCGAGCGACGACGACGGCGGCGGCGACTACACGTCCTTCTACCGCCATTTGGGCATGTAGTAGGCCGTTTTTTAGTTTAAGTTTTAGTTTGGCAATCGCCGAATTCAAATATATGTACGAATTCGGCCTATTTATGTACGAACTCGCCTCTATATGTTAAATATCATTAAATTTTAATTATGTTTAAACGAACTCGCTAATTTTGTCTGAATTCGCCGAAGTCCGTTACATCCATCCTGGGCTCGCGGCTGGGAAAATGGGTCTCCACAGGCCAAATTTTCCTCCAATCCAGACGACAATTTCGCCGGATTTGGGCGTTGGGAGCCCAAACGGCTGGTGATGCTCTAAGCACCAGGGCTAGGTCGTGAGTTCGCACCCCTGTACGCACTAAATATTGCACGTGCAACTTCTAAGTATTAGAGTTTTTTCTGCAAAAACTATAACGGCACATGTGAACTTTCGATTGATTGAGGACCAAATTTTGATTGACAAATTGTAGGATGATGACTTTACAAGATGTAGGACCAAAACATCACATGATAGATAAGTTGTTGGACTAAAGTGTAATTAGCTCCTTAGGATGCGTAAACAGATGCCACCAGCAGGAATTTATTTACTAGCACAGACCAAAAAAAAATGGCTCTATCTAACTGCCAACTTGATCAATCATCAATGTAGGGTGTAACTGCTCCATTATGTACTACTCCTTGGCGTGTTAGGTTGGCCATTAGTTGGTGTTCTTTGTCATGTATCTATATGTATCTTCAAGGTCAATGAGTTGTGATTATAATATAGGGATTTCTATTTTCGTGCCCCTGCTTCGTTAGTTGTACTCAGTTTTCCCCAGCTTGTTAGTTTTTCCTCAGTTTTCCCCTCCCTCTAGTTTGAAACCCATCGAAGACGCGGGTTGCCATCAGGTCAGAGGCCTTACCGTTACCGTGAGGTCAGTTCCTCGCTGACCGTCTCGTGCTGACGGGTGGATCCATCTACCGCTGACGCGTGGGCCGTTTTATTTCCTGATTGTATACGCGGTGCTGCCAATGACAAATGGGGCCGCTCTATGGGGCTGCCGCAGCCAATGACCAGTGGGTCGTCTATTTATTTATAGAAAATTATATATTGCCGCTCTGTGGGGCCTCCGCAGCCAATGGCCGCTGTGGTCGTCTATTTTATTTAGAGAATATAATATAGAGCCGCTCTGTAGGGGCCGCCTCAGCCCATGGCAGGTGACTATTTTCGCAGCTTAATCTAAAGTGACTCTTATGCTAAACATTGTGCATCCCGACGTTGACCTAGCAGTGGCAGCGAGCATAGCCGTTCTGACCATGCCGATATCGGCATCGGCATCGGCATCGTTACATGCATAATATATAGAAAATAGCTAGATCTCTAAATCGATGCATATGAAGCTACATATATATTCTTGGTCATAATCCCCTTAATTATCTAAAGGGGATGGATGCATGGCTTCACGTCGTCGTCGCTTTCATCGTCGAGTATCTTCGTCGTCCGAGTAGTAGTACCTCCTGCACATTGTTCCGTCGAACACCTTCACTGTGAGCACATCATCGCCTTCATATTTGAAGTGTACGAACCAGCCGAAATCCACACCGTGCGCGATGGCGAATTTCTCCCAGCCCTTGTCGAGGTACATCCGGCCTTGTCCGTCAAATAGGACCTCCACGGTCCACAGACGAGGACCGCAGTCAGCTGCTCGCAGATACACCTTAGCTGGCTCCTTGCCGTCAAGATAGTCCGCAATTTTTTTTGGGAGTTCCTGCAAAGAGATCGAGCGCCGATCGTTTGA
The DNA here is from genome assembly GCF_022539505.1 of Lolium rigidum. Classification (NCBI taxonomy): domain Eukaryota; kingdom Viridiplantae; phylum Streptophyta; class Magnoliopsida; order Poales; family Poaceae; genus Lolium; species Lolium rigidum. The sequence continues at coordinate 30,870,041 of NC_061509.1, forward strand.
AATTAGGGAACCCTTGAAATTAAAGGTTTTTTAGAACATGCCCATAATTAATCACATGCATCATATATGTGGGAACGCGTACGTACCTTCTTGACCAAAGGGTCTTCATAGACGACGATGAAGAACTCCTCTATGATCAATGGCAGTGTTGACGGTGGTGGTGGCAATGATGATGATCCACTTCCCCTTCCCCTCCCCCTTCCCCTTCCCCTTCCGGTCCGCGTCCGAGACGTGGAAGCCATGGCAATGGATAAAGTGTATGTGAACGAAGAAGAGAGAGGCAGAACCTATTGACACAAGGGATGGCCGTGTGGGTGTTTATAAGGGAGAGATGACCGTTGTAGGGGTTTACACAATAAAATAAGGATGAGATGACCGTTGTGGGGGTTTATACACAATAAATTAAGGAGGAGACGACCGTTGTGGGGGTATATATCTCAACAAAAAAAGTAATGCGGACTATGTTGACGGAAATGGAACTTCGTGATATAGTTTATCATTTTACCGTGAAAAGTAATGCCTAAAAGAAAAGTAATGGCTACAAGAAATCGGTGATGGTTTATCGTTTTTTGCGTGAAAAGTAATGGGTACAATAAATGGGTGATGGTGTATCATTTTTTGCGTGAAAAGTAATGGCTACAACAAAATCGGTGATGGTTTATCGTTTTTTGCGTGGAAAGTAATGGGTACAAGAAATGGGTGATGGTGTATCATATTTTTGCGTGATAAGTAATGGCTACAACAAAATCGGTGATGGTTTATCGTTTTTTGTGTTGAAAGTAATGGGTACAAGAAATGGGTGATGGTGTATCATTTTTTGCGTGAAAAGTAATGGCGACAACAAAATCAGTGATGGTTTATCATTTTTTGCGTGGAAAGTAATGGCTACAAGAAATGGGTGATGGTGTATCATTATTTTGCGTGAAAAGTATTGGCTACAACAAATCGGTGATGGTTTATCATTTTTTTGCGTGGAAAGTAATGGCTACAACAAATCGGTGATGGTTTATCGTTTTTTGCGTGGAAAGTAATGGCTACAACAAATCGGCGATGGTTTATCGTTTTTTGCGTGAAAAGTAATGCCTAAAAAGAGTTTATAATTTAGCTCGTGAAAAATAATGCCTAAAAAGAGTTTATAATTTAGCTCGTGAAAAATAATGCAGAAAACCAAACTTTAGCGTACTGGGTAACCGCCCTTTCGCATACATAGAGGGTGGAAGCTAACCGACAACAGAGAGAGAGAGAGAGGATGGTGGCCCCGACCAGAGAGAGAGATAGGGATTATCCTGCCCGTTAGATCATACGATCAACGGTCATCGGGCACGATCCGCGTGACATGGGCTAGACCAATCAGGGCAATGTTCGGCGTCTGTGAGAGTGTGTGAAGGGAGAGGGCAAAACTGAGTAGTATCAAGAAACCAAGGGCAAGTGAGTAGTAAACAGACTAAGGGATTGAAATATGAGATTTAAAATTTGGAAAATGCGTGTTTTGTAGAATGAAACCCATCTTGGCCTACCTCAAACTATTTGTAATACAAATCTACACGAGTGTGAAAATTATGACCTCATTCAGACAAAGTATGTTTTGGGGAAAGCTGTTTTGGGTAGGGCTTATTATGGAAAACCATGCACCTTCATAGCTACTAGGTGATTTGAGAAGTGGCAATTTGTGGTGAAACTTGATTTATCTATGATTTATCTATGATTTGAGAAGTGGCAATTTGTGGTAAAGACTCCATGAGTAAGTGCCACTCTTTTTCGGATTTTTTTGCACATTAAATAACTCATTTAACTAGTTAATCCCATTTGTTGACTCTCTGTTGACCAGCCACTTGAGGGTAAAACTGAGTATATTGCACTAGCCGGTATTAGCACTCAAGGAGAAAAGCTGAGCACACAAAAAATGCTAGTATATGACTCGAGGGTATACCTGAGTATATCTAAATTTCCGGGGTTAGACTCGAGGACGCGTGTTGCGGTGCGAAGTGGAAGACGTGCCATTGTTGACGCGTGTCGTGGTGCGGACGTGCAAATAGTGGACGCGTAGGACGCGGGTCGCATTTAGGACGCGTAAGCCCCTCCCTCCCTCCCTCTGCACACAGTCGTCTCATTCTCGCTCACGCACGAAACCACCCCTCTCACGTCCCATCAACTTCTCCAAATCGAAAAAACCCCAACCGACGTACGCACGCTACCCTGCCGGCGATGGAGAAGAAGAATGCGCCGGCGGCCGTCGCCTCCGAGCCCGTCGCCTCCGCGCCCGTCGCCGCCGAGCCAGTCGCCGCCGAGCCAGTCGCCGCCGAGCCCGTCGCCGCCGAGCCAGTCGCCTCCGAGGGCGGCGCATCCAAGCGCGGCTCCTCCGTGAACTGGGCCTCTCTCTCGGCTGATGGACCACTTCACAAGATCGGCGAATGTTTGTCGGCGAACGAGGAGTACGCCGACACCTACTCCGCCATGAGGCAAGTCCGTAGAAATTGGCGCTCAGGTTTGCACCGAGCCCGACGTGCACCCGGACGAATGGATCATGCTAGACCACGCCCTTCCACACGTCGCTGAGTTCACCTTCCTCCAACTCGGCACATCACGCTACGTCACCATAGATCTATCGGAAGTTCATACAAGGTTCAACTTCCTCCATATCTACCTCTTTATTTTCAATCTTAAACATCTTAGTGCTGAATGTTATCGTGCTTGCCCGGATACTACTTCGTCGGATTTTGCCGTGGCGTCATCGTGCTTGCCCGGAAGAACCCGCCGCACAAGATACGGCTTCGAACCCACTCACAAAGAAATCGAACACTATGTTTGAGGCGTAGATGCCATCTCGTTTTCCTGAAATCGGTCGGCTGTGATCAAATCCCCGACTATGGTCTTCGTTACCGCACATTACCCGTCGGAAATTGGTTGGGTCGATGAGAGCACTCCAACTAAGGATATAGATAAAGATTGGGAAAAAAGATTTTCGATCAAGAACCATTGTCTGCGTTGCATTACCCGTTCAATGGTGAACTGTATGCACTAGCTGTGGACAATTTTGAGAACGGAAGAATAGTGTGCACCAATGTACAGTTGCAGCAGCGCGCGAGCACTGTCAAGATGGAGACACTAATTTCATTTCCAGAACTTGGACATCAGAAGTTCTACCTCGTGAAGTCGGATGGTGATCTGCTGCTTGTGTTGTTGGTCAGCGTGGCTTTGGCGGGCAGACCATTGGTGTACCGTGTGGACACTCAGAGCCGCTCTCTCCATCCGGTCAGTAACATTGGCAGTAATGCCTTCTTCGTGAATTATATCCGGTGTATCTCCGTCGACACCAGAGTGTACCCGACACTTCGACCTGGTTGCATCTACTACACGGATTTGGGTTATATCGAGAGTACTCTCATGATACAAAGGCACGGGATGAGTGGGCAGTACGTGTGGATAGAATAGGAAACTACGGTATGAGAAATGAACACAAGCCATACCGTTTGGAGGATGTATTGGCCGCACACTGCAGACGGAGGGAGTTCAATGAATATTTCCTTCGGGTAATGCACGATTGGAGCAACGACGAAATGTATGAGGAGGAATGAAGAACAAATTCATTCATCCTAATCTTCTTGTTGTCCATACATTGCGTACGTCTTGTATATTACAACGTTATTGGCTGCTTTTGGCTGCTGTATGCAGTTTCCCTATGTATTATACTTAGTTTTCTGATTATGCGGTTGTCAATTTATCATATACTAGCTTCTAGATTTGCTACTAGATTTGCTGCCATATTGGGCAAAAAACGAGGGCCAAAAGGCATAAATAACCCCCAGAGATTTGCTACTAGATTTGCTGCCATATTGAAGAAAGACAGAAATAGAAGCTTCTCTAGATTTGATACTAATTTGGTGAAAAAGACAGAGAGAGAAAGAGGGGAAAATGTGCTCTTAAAAATGCTAATTTGGGCCGAGAGAGACAAAACCCAGCTCCTGCTCACGTGCAACCAAACGCTTCTCGTCCTGTCCCACGCGGTCCCTTTCTACCAGCCCCACGCGACGCGGCCCCACGCGACGCGGCCCCACACGACGCGGCCCCACAGACGACGCGGCGCAACACGCCAGCACAGAACGTCCAAATAAACGGATTCCTTCCGTCTGAGCTCCTTCTGCGGGTTTCAGACATAGGTTGGGGAAAACTGAGGAAAAACTAAGGGGCTGGGGAAAACTGAGTACAACTAACAACCCGAGGGCACGAAAATAGAAATCCCTATAATATAAATCCCGTAAGAACTAAACTTTTCCGACGGATTTACGGGTTCGGGCCGAAACTGACGCCGATCAGTGACTGAATCGGTGGGCCGGCCCGAATCGAAAGTTCGGGGCCCGGGAAATCCCCCGCACGACCCCTATTAAAAGGGATCGCGGAGGGGGAGTTCGGTTCGCAAACCCTACTCCCCTCCATC